>NC_056751.1:286831426-286913926 GCF_019279795.1 Protopterus annectens | reverse complement strand
CTCAAATCTACTTTGTTCCATTAGACAAAACCCAAGCCCTTGAAGTCACAGTCACCTGTGACAGCAAATTATTTTTTGGTCTTTTTGAACAGCTGTAGTGGCGTGATATGACGGCAAACACTTCTGCCTCACTCAGGAGGTCCCAAAATAGAATATGCCTCCAGTCACTGCTTCTGCAAAGTCTGGCACGCTCCCAGTCGCTGCATGGGTTTTATGAAGTAGTTTAAGCTCCTTCTTTCCAAAACATGTTAGCTGAATGCTTACAATAAATGATAGCCCTTGGAGGCCAAGACGAGGCTAAAAAAGTGATCTGTAGATGACTGCCCACTTATCCAGACACATGCAAAAACAATCTTAGTAAGGAAAGAGGGCAGTCAGTCCTCTGTGTATTTAAGAGGGGAGCAGTTAAGTAATCTTTTGACGAAGTTCACAACTAAAGAACCACCACTACAATGGCACAAGGGGGACAGAAAAGCAGCCTGAAAATTTGTCTCCCAACATCTAAATATAAAAGATCATACCCTGACAGGTAGTGTTTCAACAAGTCAAAGTTCAACAGATGCCTCTTGGCTTGAAGAATTCTTCTCTACTTTTTATAAAGCAGAAGCTATTTTAAATGGGAAGGGAAGATCCATTTTATCAATTCCATCGCTTTGCCCTTGTCCTCCAACAGTCTAAATACTCTTGTGCAGCTGATTATACATTACTTGATTTGGGTTTAATGACATGAGAAACCAGCCAAAGAAATACATAATTACCCTAAAAAACTACAGAAACACAGACCTGGATAAAAAGTGCTCAAGATGTTTTAAGTCTTGCTGGTTCTCAATATAGGTCAAGCTTACGTCAACTAATAAGAACGTGAAGGAAATTGAGTTGGGGGGATAAAATGGAAATTGCGTAATTAGAGGAAACGGATAAAGGAACAGCATGCAAAGGTTGGATAGTAATCCACAAACATTTTGTAAGACTAGAACATAAACAGATTGGAAAAGTGTAAGCAGTACAGCATGTAAGACAAAGTACAGTACAAAGAGTGCATTATTACAGATATTAAGTGGAGGGGAAAAAAAGTTATGTACTCACCATAACATTCCGAGTAGGTACTTCATTTGTCTGCAACCTGTGGGTATCTGATCCGACCCGGCAGCTTTACTAGCTAAAAGATCCGAGCTCCTGGCTCCTCCCCTTTACCCATAACCCCCTGCTACATGCTCCCTTTCCTCAGATAGAGTTTGCTTAATCTAACTAAGACCTTCGACAGAGGACCAAGTAATGCCTAAACACATGAAACAATCTCAATCATGATCAGGAACCTCGATAATGGTTAGGGGGCATGGGGGGTCGGTTGCAGACAAATGAAGTACCTACTCAGATGGAACGTTATGGTGAGTACATATCTGAAGTACTTGCTTCATTTGCTCTGCAACCTGTGGGACAGAGTCCCCAGCTACCTAAAACATTGGGAGGCCCTCAAGGAAGGATATTCCGAAGCACCGCGGAGCCAAAGGAAGCCCTACTCCTGGATATCATATCTAATTTATAATGAGAAATGAATGTATGGGAAGAGGACCAAGTAGCTGCTGAACATATGTCGTCCAGGGGAACCCTGGACCAAAAGGCTGCTGATGTGGCTATGCATCAGGTTGAGTGGGCATGGACTCAGATAGGAGCAGGTTTACCTGAGGCTACATACGCATGGATGATGCACTGAAATCCAATTTGCTAAAGTAACTTTGGTAATAGCTCTACCCAGAGCAGATTTGGCAAAGGACACAAACAATTGATCAGCGAGTATCCTTTGCCCTGTGCAAGTAAAAACGTGGCTGTCTATGTACATCCAACTTGTGTAATTTGTATTCCCCTTAGTTCTGAAAGTTGGGAAAGAACACTGGTAAATTAATCGACTGATTAATATTAGACTCCGAAGCCACCTTTGGTAAGAAAGAAGGGTTAGTCCTGAGAGACACTATCCCTATGAAAGATTAGATAAGGGGGTTTTCATGCAAAGGGCTTGAAGTTCCGAAACCCTCCTGGCTGAAGTAATAGCAACTAGAAAGGCTGTTTTCCATAAGAACTTTAATGGAACTGAGGCAGCAGGCTCAAAAGGTGGGCTTGTCAATGCTTATATAACCAAAGTTAGGTCCCATGGTGGGACCGCAGTCGTAACTGGTGGTTTCAATAGAAAAATACCTTTCAAGAAGGTGTTGCACATCTTCGCAGAAGCTAAAGATCCCAGCCCATCCCCTACATGAAAATGGGAAATGGCTGCCAACTGTACTTTAACTGTAGATGCACTGGCTCCTTGATGAAAAATGTGTGAAAATCAAGAACCACCGGAATAGGTACGGTAAAGGGATCTAAGCCCTTATCCTTAGCCCAGACAGAAAAACGCTTCCATTTACTACTGTAAATTTTCCTGGTAGCAGGCTTGTGAGCCGCTACCAGAATGGCCTTTACTGGTGAGGAGATGCCGGGAGTCCTTGCCATCAGTGGAACTGGATCAACCAAGCCGCAAGCTTGAGGTTTACCAGGTTCGGGGGTTGCAATCCCGCAGGATGTGAAATCAGATCCGGAATGGGATGCAAGATCCATGGAGGAACTACACCGAGACCGCAGAGAAGGGAACCAGATCTGGCGAGGTCAGAATGGGGCTATGAGGATAATTCTGCTCCCCCAACCGACGTGCTTTCTGAATGAACTTAGTCATAAGAGGAAGGGGGGATAAGCATAGAGGAGACTGGGTGGCCAAGCATGAACCAGAGCGTCTCTGGGGCTCTCCCCTGGTGTGGGAAGTATTGCGAAAAACTCACTGCACTTGTGTTTGACGGAGAAGCGAAAAGATCGCAGCAAGGTAGACCCCATTTGAGGAATATCTGTTTCACAACGGATGGTTTCAGAGACCACTCGTACGGTGTGAGGATCACGCGACTCAGTTTATCCACCAGAATGTTGGCCTGACCCGGAATGTGCGTTGCAACCAGAAAGTGGTTGGTGGTCATCGCCCACTCCCAAACGCTCAGCCTCCCGACAAAGGGGATAAGATCTGGTCCCTCCCGGTTTATGTACCAGACGACCGCCATGTTGTCTGTTTGAAACAATGCAATAGTCCTAGAGGAAGAAGGTCGTGGAGAGCTTGCAACGCCAGAAGCACCGCCCTCATCTCTAGGACACTGATATGCAAAGCGGTCTCTAAGGGGGTCCACGTGCCTTTTACGGTTCTGCCCAAAGAATGCCCCCCCACCCGAGGCAAGAAGCATCCGTGGTAAACACGTGGCTTGGGGTGGAGGCATCACGAAGGGTCTCCCTTCCCGCAGCTCCCATGAGCGAAGCCACCAGAGGTAGTCCCTGCAAGCCCTGCTCAGGGGAATAGGGGGTGTTCAACGGATGTAGCAACAGAGACCAGTGGACTTGAAGGGTCCATTGCAGAATCCTCATTCGTAGATGCGCGTGTAGGCAAAGACTGATTGCCGCCGCCATAGAGCCTAGTGCTCTCAGGACTAACTCTGCCGATGGAGCAGAGTTCTGAAGGAGGGCTATAACCTGACATGACAAACTGCTCACCCTGTCTGAAGTTAGTAGGGCCTGAGAGAGGAGAGGGCCCAATTTGGCCCCTATAAATTCCAGAACCTGCATAGGATGAAGAAAGGACTTTTGAAGGTTTACCAAAATGCCCAAACTCTAGGCAAGAGTTAGAACATAATCCCTGGCAACACACAGTTAAAGCCTGTTGCAGGCGGTGAGGAGCCAGTCGTCCAGGTATGAAAAGACCTGAATGCCCTGGAGTCTCAGGTGGGCTGCAACCACTGTCATGACCTTGGTGAACACCCTGGGGGCTGAGGTGAGGCCGAAAGGAAGAACCCTAAATTGATAAGGACTGGCTCCCAGCCGGAAGCGGAGAAACCTCCTGGATAGTCTGTCCATCAAAAATGTGGTAATACACATCCTTGAGGTCTATGGAGCACATCCAGTCGTTCTCCCCGAGGAAGAGAATTGATTGAAGTGACCATCCGGAATTTCTTTGGGAATGAACAGGTTCAGGGAAGAAAGGTCTAGAATCGGTCTCAAGTCCCCAGTCTTTTTTGGCACTAGAAAGAACCTGGAGTAATAGCCCAATCCGAACTGGTCTAGGGGGACACACTGGATGGCTCTTTTTTCTAGCAGCTTCGAAATCTCTGAAGCTGCCACCTCCCTTTGATCGGGTGGGACATCGGGGAGGCGCTTCATAGCGCGGGGGGGGGGGTTAGGAAGGAAATGGAATAACCTCTGGATATGGATTCGGAGCACCCATCGATCCGTCATGATGGACTCTCAATTTAGTAGGTGCTCCGACAAACACCCCCCCCCCCGACTGCCTCCAGAGAGGGACAGCCGGGTAAGCCCTCAGGGCTGTTGCACGGGCCTGTCCGAGAACAGTTCTCTAGACCCGAAGTTATGCGCCCCCCCACCCCCTCTGCCTCTGGGCCGGCATCCACCTTGTCCTCTGCCTCTGAAGGACGAGGGAATCCGAAGCTGGGCAGGACTACTGAGACTTCCAGAACCACATCTTTTGTCCCCTTTGATTCCTGGAAAAGGATCTCTGGGGATTAGAGAAGCGGACCCTGACGGCAGACAGCGTCTTCCAGTCTTTCGCTTTGGACCAGCATCTTGGACGGTCTTACCAAAGAGCAAAGAACTGTCAAAGGGCATGTTCGCGAAGGACGCCTTAAAGGGTTCCACAAAATCGCAAAGGCGGAGATAGGTGTGACACCGCAAGACTACCCCTGCTCCACTAGCTCCAGGGGAGCACTCCGTAGCATGGGAGAGTAGCCACATAGACGTGTTAGATATAGACTTTAGAGTGGCCATACGAGTCGAGAAAGTACTCTTATCCTCGACAGTCATGGACTCTGTGGAGCTGCAACTTATTCCTTTATTAGGTCTCGCTGGAGTCTGATGGTGTGCCATGCAGTTCAGCTCCCTTACAGAGAAGGTGGCTGAAGCGAACATCCGCTTCCCAATGCGGTCCGTCAGATTCCTTATCTGGAGAACGGACCGAGGAACTCTACTGTGCGAGTTCCTTCTTTGTGACAGCTGCCACCAACATGGCATCCACAGGTGAACCCTTAGACCAGGCCTGCCTATCATGGGGAGGGCTAAGAATTTTATCTGGCCTTCTTGGAATTAGCTCCACGGTGTCCGGCTCCTTCCACGCCCTGGTAGTAATCAAGTCTACCAGGGGGTCAGCCAGGGGGACACCCAGGAGGTAGACGGGCCTGCCTCAAACACCTCCAGAAACACAGACTCGTCAGAGGAAAGTTTTTGGGCAGACCACCCCCCTCTAATTCGCAACATTTCCATGTCTCCAAAGGAGACATCCTCAGGGGGTGACCTTGGGGAACCTTCCCCTTCATCCAACTGCGTCTTTCATGAGGGACTCCGGGGAGTCCAGGTGCCTCCTTTTACACTTCCGTTTGTAAGGGACCTCCTCAGTGGGACTATCAGAAGAGGGCTCACCTACGGGGTCCTGTTCCTCCAAGGGAACTAACTGGAGGGTCGGGGCAGGCTGTCCCAGTGGTCAGATGGAGGATAGACCCAAATGCATAGGGGGGACGGGAGGATCAGTCGCCCGGACCGGGGATCTGGAAGGTTGACAGAACCCTCTCCACTACCTTAAATGCCGAAGGCGAGCCACTTTCCCCAGGCTCCAAAAACAGCCTCCTTGGCTCAGAGTAGGGATCGGTGTCGGAGCCGACGCAGTCTGATCCAAGAGGGAAGTGTGCTCCAACCTGAACGGTGCTGAAGACACACTGATCCAACGCTCTGCTCTCGGCACCGAGAGCCAGGATCAGACACACTCGAGTGTACAGTCTGCACCGAAGTTACCGGAACTATCAGCGCGGACAACTCCCCGGTTCCAAAAGGGCCCGGATCCTATAACTCGAAAACGGGTTGGAGAAGGAGCTATCTTGGCAAAAAGAGGGGCTGCTCTCCCCCTCGGGGGGGGGGCAGGAGCACCCTCATCTGCATCTTGAGTCTGCAAAAATAGACACATCATCCGATCCATGTCCATGTCGGTCAGGCTTCTTGTAGATCTACAAGAGGTCGAGGCGGGCCGGGAGAGCCACCTCGACGGAGACTGGTCCTCCTCTGGCGAGAAACAAGGCGAACGGAGCAGAGAGGGAGAGGATCCGGAAGCCCTCAGAGGGACTAGCAACTTTAGATGGCGGGGCTGAGGGAGGAGTCACAGCCCACCTCTTGTGGCTTCTATGTTTTTCCTTTTTTGTGCCTCTTCTCTCTGGTAGAGGCAGAAGAGTCCCCTGAACCCTGCACAGAAGAGGGAGGTAGAGTCCCAGGCAGAGTCGGGGGATCTAAAAGCACGGGGGCTGCAGTAGCAGCCTGTGCCTTAGAGGGAGAGGAAGAAGAAGTGTCCTGCGGTAAAGGAGAGGCTGTTCTAGACTTCTCTGGCAAATGGCTTGACTATAGCCAACATATGGTTCAGAAAGTCAGTCATATACAAGGGTGGCAAAATGCAACTCTAGTAGACTTCCTCCGCCAGGATCAACTTGTTCTTCCTATCCCTGATGGCCCGGGGGCTGAACGCTGCACATATCTGGCAGCTGGTGGACAAGTGGGCCACCCCCAGACACAAAACGCACTGAGTGTGGCCATCAGCTGGGCAAAGCTTATGGTCACACTCAGTGCATTTAGAAAAAACAGCTTTGGGCCCTTCAGCCATCACACACACTAAGGGGAGGGAAACACAAAAATAAGCTAAATTTACCACAAAAAATTTAAACTAAGGCTATCACTCGATGACCAGACAGACAATCTCACACACAACCTAAAAATCAACTTTTCTCTGACTTTTTTGAAATACAAATTGCAAAGTTCTCACCCACACCTTAGGAGCTTTTCACTAGAAGCTTCTTTCAGCCGCAGCAAATGAGATCTGAGGAAAGGGAGCATGTAACATGGGGTTATGGGTAAATGGGAGGAGCCAGGAGCTCAGATCTTTTAGCTAGTAAAGCTGCCGGCTCGGATCCGATACCCACAGGTTGCAGAGCAAATGAACTACTTCAGATCTAGTCTTAATCCTAGATATACAACCAAGGAAACTGAAGATTTTTTCCCCATAGGAAATAACTGCCCAAGTATTTACACCCCTACGAGACTGGGTGGGTGGGATTCCACAGAAGAGGCATGTGTTGGAAATGTGACGGTTCATGAGGTTCTTGAGAGTATACACTCCAGGGAATTTTATGTGTTGCTTCAGTATAAAAAACTGCCAAGTCATACTCAGAAGTTTAACCTCAGTATGAAGACTACTGAGCTGGTGTAAACCATGTGGTCAGGTCATCACCCCCCCCCCCATTTTCTACATGTTAACTGTCGCCATCTCTCAATTCAATGCAACACTCCTGCCTTCGAAACTCATGCCAGACTTTCAGATTTTCAGACAACCCATCCACCCATTTCTTGGACGCCTCTCTGCTTCTGCACTTGTGCTCTCATTTCTTAGTCTGTCACACAGTGTGCATCATACCACCCTTCTCAGGCAATTTCCATCACCTCTTTCTCACAAGCTCTGCCTTTACTGCCTAGGTTTTTGTACCATACAGTAGTACTGGTCGCATTACTGTTTTCTACACCTCACTGTCAGCTTTTGGTATTCTTCTGTCATATACTTATACCAAACACTATGCCAGTTGGCTACAGCCACTCGGATTCTAGATTTGAGCTTTTTATTCAGACTTCCCTTCCCAGATACCTGAAGCTAACTTGTTCCACCATCTTCCCTTCTCTCAATATTCCACTTCCGATGACCCCAATTTGCTGCCATCACTACTGTCTTATCTATCCTGTGTTTCATCCCATGTGCCTTATGTTCTGCATTCCATTCCTCAATCCTTTGCTATAGTTTTTGCTCAGAGTCTGCCTGCAATAGCACAATCTGCATAAACCAGCTTTGTTGATCCGTCTCCTCTGACCAGTTTTTGCTAATGTAGTCCATCACCAGTAAGAGCAGTGGGCTCAGAGCCAACTCTGGTGGTGCACACCCACTCCGAACTCCCCCATGAGAAAGAACACCGTCCATACTTGAGTAACTGGGTCCTTGTACACAGCGTGTACTAATTCTACCAATGATTCTGGGACTCTACCACCACAGTACTACCCATATCAGCTTCCTTGGGACCTTGTCATATACTTTTCTCCAAGTCTAGGAATGTCCAGCTGGACTTTCATCTGTAGCTTAACTGTCTCACTGCAAACACTGGGTCAGTTGTGCTACATCCTGATAGTGAACTGTTCACCTCACTGCTCAACTCCCATCTTACTTTCTACTACGATCATAATGCATCAATTACCCTCCCCAGAACTTTCATGCAATTTGACACGTGACAGTTTACTGCCCACAGCTGTGATATTCCCTTTCTGTACATTGGCACAAGTAGGCATATCCCATACAGCTGCAGAATAAGCACATCTCCACACTGCCATGGAGTATCCCCCACAGCCATTTCTCCCGTCTCCCCCACCATCTTTTCCTTAATGCTATTCAAGGGTGGGCTCCTCCTCCTCTCTCACTGTAGGCTGTGCCTGAGGCAGTACACCTGCTTTTTTTTCTCTTCATTCCAAAGCTGCTGGAATTGAAGTACTTCTGCCATCTACCTTTGTCTGCAGACTGGTGAGCAGGTTGTTTCAAGGCATCCGTTATGAAGGTGTCAAACTAGCTTTGCCTTGCAACCAGAGCTAGTCTCAACTACTGCATCACTTTACAGAAGCTTGTAGAGTGCATCCTATTCCCTGTTTTGCTATTACAACTCCTTTCCTAGCTGGTTAGCCAGCAGCATTCCTTCCTAGCCTTGTCAGTCTTCTATAACCCACCTTTTCTTGCACTCCTACATTCTACCAGCTTTCCCCATGTACCTTATTTCTATACTCAGCTCTGCCATATTTCTGTAATCCTCACGTCATTTTAACACGTTGCCATTCTTCAACTCCACCCATTTTCTCCTTTTTGGGGGTACTAGAGCCCAGAGTAATCCCTTGAACGGTTGCATTTTCTCTCCAGTTAACTGCCAGGTCTTCAACCTGTTAACCTTAAAGCCTTCTCTAACCATTGCTTGCAGCCAACTGTGGCAACCTGTGGGCCAACTTTCACTGGGAATCTAGCCCAGTGCCCTTTCCTTACTAGGAAGAAGTCTACCAGAGTTGCATTTTGCCACCCCTGTATATGACTGACTTTCTGAACCACATGTTGGCTAGTCAAGCCATTTGCCAGAGAAGTCTAGAACAGCCTCTCCTTTATTACTGTTGCCCCACCCATGTGGGGTGAGGCAGTCCACATATCCTGTTCCGTCTGTCCCATTGTGCATTCAAGCCACCCATCAACACCAATTCACGCTGTCCTACTTTACTTAGTAGGTCCTTTCAACTGCTGTATGAATGCAATCTTTTCATCATAATCCTGCTGCAGGGGATAGGCTCCATAATTACACTGAAATAGGACTGCCACTAGCGTTACTAATTCTGCTGACATTCCTCACTGCCTTCTGAAGCCTCTCACCACAATTCCCGTACTATTTCTAGCCCATCCTCCTCCTTAGTAGACCCTAGATCTCAAGCAGAGTGTCATTGCTACATTACCCTTCCATCTCATCCCTTGGATACATAGCATGGCCAGCCTGCTCCATACCATCCAATCAGGTGTAAACATGTACTAAAAGGGAAAAATGTTCTTTACAGTGCTGATAGGAGGATAGACAAAGTTAGAAAATTGACAGCTAAAGGCCAAAAGTACAAGTGGAAAAAAGGGGGGAATATGGAACAGAGAAGCAGCAGAGATCAAAAACAATAGTAAAGAGTGGGCTGTATAGGACATTTATAGGAATTTGAACTATTCATTTAAGAGAATTGATAGGTCCAACTGTTAAAGACTTATAAAAGAACAGTATTAAATATAGTTGCAAATTCCTAACCTCAAGTTAGGCTTTAACTTTACTAATGGGTAAGATAGATTATGATATCTGGATTTTCATACTTAAATAGAAAAGCTACTGATAAAGTACCAACTGTCCAACATGTTTATACAATACTGAAGCATTTTACAACCCCGCTTGCAACAATACAGTGCCAAAACAAGTGCATCAAGCATGGAGATTTCCCACAAGACCAGCATGTCTGAAGTGCTTGGACAGTAGGGGGACCCACGGTTTTGTAGCATGCCAGTCTATGGGAAATATCCACAGACTGTCAAGTGAACTACATTCAAGGTGGACAAAGTACATCCTACCTCCCCCCACAGATATTTTTTAAAGCTAGAGGAGCACACCAAGTTACAGGTACACTTCTGAAGAGGGCAGTCTGCTCTTTTGGGAAAGAGGGAAACCACCTCACATGGAATAATTTAAACATGATCCCAGGATAAGCAAATCAATGACAGGGGCTCAGAAAAATGACCAGATGGTTGGTACAATAATGCAGATATTATACCCAGCTAAACCAGAGAGAAAGCAAAAACCTCAATTTACAGGTCTATGTCTTCACCCCGACATGGTAATAAGCATCTCTAGTATTGAGTATGGTACGGCACACAAGCAGCAAAATTAAGGGTTCCATCTGCAAGGTAGGTGGCCTCACTGTTGACCGTGGGAAATTTAGCAATTTAAGAACCTTTATGGGCAACTACCCCTTCATTAAGGAAAAAGGCAAGTGGAGGTGGTATGAGCACCATGTATCGTTGCACATGTGCTACAGAAGGGTTATTGGGCCAAGACAACTTGAAAGATTTTTGGCAGATACAGGACATGTCAGGTTACCCCTTTGCACCAAGCATGATAAACTAGGGACTTACTGAGTTAGTGAAGTCTCTAGCTTAGTCTGCTACCATAGTCTGCAATCACCATTCTCCTCCTAGTACAAGTGGCTAAAAAAAGGATAACCATTCAACTACTATACTACAAAATGTTTCATACTGTTCCTACCACAAAGTCTCTGAAGCCTAGCAATTTAAACTACCAAAGCCAAAAATCAAAAAGATGTATCCATTTCCAGAGTACATTTAAATTCAAAAGCTTTAAAGGCAGCAACATTACCACCATTCTGGAAATGTGCAAATTCATGGGTTTGGCACAAAACTTACCCAGTAGGTAAGTGTTCAACTGGGTATATTATGCCAAGGGCATACAAGATGTCTCAGTGGTTCACTGCTACCTTCTAAAGATCATCCAAAATAAGATACCCCACTGGTTCACCACTATCATTTGAATACCAAAAATACAGCAGTAAACACCCAATACATGGGTATTATTTCTGCAACTGTGAAAAACAGTTGACCAGCACTTCAAAAAGTAAACTCAAAATCAATAAATCAAACTTATAAAGCATAAATCGGAAGCTTGTCATAGCAATAAAAAGACATCGTCCACACTCTACTACTGGAGAACTTCACCTCATTCCAAAAAAAAAAAAAAAAAAGTCAGCCATTCTTTTACTCAACACCTTTTCTTCCCCTCACAAGAGTGGCAAGATCAATAATCCTAATGAATACTGGCCCCTGACTTACAGCAGATTATGAGAAGTCCAACAATTAAAATTCAAGCAATCCCACCACCTCTCCAATTCAGAGAGCTTCAGGGCACGTGCTATTGTTAAAAGTCCTATCGAAGGTGTCAGGAAATGCTCACCTCACCAATGAACACAGTATATGTTTCATAAGATGTAGACAAAAAACTGACAGGGATAAATTAACTATTTTTCCCCAACACCAGTTACTTCTGGACTTGGCCATACATTCTTATGAAAGCACTAAGCTACTTGTCCTTATGGGCCACTTTAAAGTCCAGTCAAGTTCCTATTCAAAGGTAAGAATCAAACCCTGTACCTTGAGTCTGATGTAAGCACCTTAACCACTACACTAATCCCAACCCCCAATTCTGAGATATGAAAATCTCAGGACTTAGAATATGGAAGATCAGATACTTGGGCTAGGCTCTTCAGTGATGGACTGCAAGCACACTAACTATCCATGAACAAGATTCCCAATTGCTCACAAGCAATGCCTGGTTAAGTAAATTGCTCAAAGTCACTCAGTAGACAAGTGAGGGCTGAGGAAAAACTCTACCAGAGGAACTAACAGCTCAGACGACAACACAGAGGGTTTTATGTTACCATGTAAAGTGCTGCAACTCATCCAGTTTATGAGTAGATATACAATTTGGGGGGAGTACAATATGGGGAGGCTTGCTAGAGGTAGGGTGATGCATATTACACATGAATTGCAATAAATCATCCCACATGAGCAATATACAGCAGGATGAACATAACCAAGAGGAATAATAAGCATGCATCAAACCAGCCATAAGGGTAGTCCATCTGAGTGGTAAACCATTCTGCAAAAGAGAGACTAGACAGGCAAGTGCTGTTACACACATTAGCAATTATAAAGGTTCTGCAAAACTTTAGTAACACCAACTGTTACAGTGCTGCAGCAGTAGCACTAGGACTGTGCCAGGATCAGACCATTATTTGGCTACATCCACAGTTATAAAGAATTTTTATAGTGACAGGATTACAGGTGTGCCAAAAAAAGTGTCTTTATATGTATGGGCTTGGAAGGAGCTGCAAAGGAAGGATGGGAGTGAGTGGGCGGTGTTTTTTTTTTGGGGGGGGGTGCAGCCTTGGCTCACTGCAATAAAGTAGCGTTACAATCCTGGCAGGATCTGTGTTGTATAACCTGCAGACTGCTCGTTTGGGAGGTTGCACATGCTTGGAAAGGACTCCCAAAGGCAGTAACAGTGGGGCTCACAAAGCTGCCTCAGGGTCAAGGGTCACAAGTTAAAAGCACACTCCCTGGAAGCAGTAGGATGCTTTTAGCATATCCTCTCCAGCCCAAGATTTTTTTTGGGGGGGGGATAAGATCACTTCTGTACACCCAATAAATGAGGAGCAAGTGGCAGCTGGTTAGCTGCAGAAAGAAAAGGGATCAACAACTTTGCACTACACTTTGTTGACACTGCACTGGGTGCAAGAACATACTAGATTCACTGTTGTACTCATGCAATGTGCAGGACAAATCTCAATTACAGAACAAAGTTACAGTAGCATTCACTAAACCATAACAGGTCCCAAGTTGCCTGAAGTTAGTACACAAAAATGTGGCCAAGGGAAAACTGGAAGTGATGCAATGATACAGCCCTTCTAACAGAAGAAAGCTGCACACTGACAATACACTTGCCTGCAGCCATGACTTACCGAACAGGAGAAGATAATAGCCACAAGTAAAAAAATTACACCCCCCCACCCCCATAAAAATCAAACAAAGGTAGTATAGAGGGAGAGAACAGCAACTGCAGCAGCACATCAACCATCTAATATTAAGGGAGGTGTTGGCACGGCTGTACTATGTTCATCATAGTAATCACTGCAGTGGCCTTATACTGCTAGCTTACATTTGGGAAGTGAAGGGTCCATGAGCTCCTAGAGAATGATCCTAACAGGCTGATCTAAGTCTAGAAAAGGAATCAAGCCAGTAGTATTTATAAAAAAAGTGTACACAGAGGACCAAGTTGCTGCTTCTTAAAATATTTGTAGAATCCAACACTTTCCAGAAAGCTACAGATGAAGCCAAGGACTTGGTAGAGTGGGCCTTGACCACACCTGGGATGGTTTTGTTACAAGGTAATAACTTTAGAATCATTTGGAAATGTTCTGTATTTAGGTACAAGAGGATTAGTTCTTAAAGAAATCCTTGTCTCAATAGAAAGTGAGGTGGAGTTGCAAACTCTTATGGTGAGTCAACCCTAACGCACTCCTTGCAGGAGATCAGAACAATCAAATTTCCAGGTTAAGAATATGAGGCCAGACGAGCTGGTTGAAATACAGCAAATGTTCACTTGTAAAAAAATTAAGATTCCCAAGGAGGAACCACTGATTATCCTGGAGGCCTCATTTAAAAACCCCCTTCAAAAAACATTTTTACACAAGAATGCAATGAAAGAGGATCCATGTGCAGACATGCTGAAATGCCCAATAAATGACATAGTAACTGTCAGACATCGTACAACCACAGAAATACTAGCCCTGAATGGGTGCTGGTTATGTAGAAAACCTCTCGACATTTGCCAAAAATACGACTTAGTAGCAGGCTTTGTCTCCATTAGTACCTGCTGCACTTCCGCCAACGGGTGCCTAAAGAAAATAAAGATGGCATCATCAAAGCAATCAGCTGAAGTTGCCTGGGGTCAGGGTATGTTACAGAACAGATTTGCTCACAGGGGTGTGTAAAGAAGCTAGTGTAAGAGCCACCAGCCACTCCGAAAGGGTGGAGAACCACTGTTGCCTGGGCCAGAAGGGAGTCAACACAATCACCACCACATCTGAAATATTCTGAAGGAATTCCCAATCCGTGGAAAGGGTATAAAAGCAAAAACATTCCTGTCCAAGGAAAATGATTCAGTTTGTGGCCTTCTTCCATGGAGTCCTGTAGCAGAATTTTGCCAGCTGAAATGTTCTGAGAAGAGGGCAAGACGTCTACTTCAGTAATGCCCACAGATTATCAAATCTTGAAAAACTCCCCAAATTGCCATTTATGAGGGTTTTGTCTTGCTCAGGTTTGTCTGCCACACAACTTTACTTGACAGGATGTATGGTGCCTGTAGTGTGTGCTGTGAATCTACATTCCAAGACAAGACTGCTACTCTGCAGAGGGGGGTTTCTTCCTTGCATGATGTAACATTGACTGTGGTATTGTTTAACAACCTGAAGTCATCCAGGGTACCAAAGCGGACTTAGAGTTGAGTGCCTTGATTACAGCAAGCAGCATTTACGTGCTTGTGCCTGTATGCCCCATGCACTTCTATCCCTCTAAACGGCTTCCCCATTTCAAATGGATACACATTTTAGTCATCCTTTTACTCAACCACCCCTCTTTTCCTTCCCCACAAGAGGCAGGATGAGCAGCCCCAACGAATACCAGTTTCTAACTTTCCAAACATTAGAATTCCAACATATTAAAACTTAAATACCCTACTTCCACCCCAATTCGAGCATCTCAGGGCATGTGCTATGGTTTTAAATCCTGCAGTAACAAACTGATTTGGAAAAACAGTGGTGTAGATATAGGAAACTTGCCTTCTCCACCAAGAGATTTCAGACAAACCCCAGAACTGGGACTTTGACAGCCATGGCAAGACTTGCCATCTTAGGAGAATCAGATGCCTGGAGACCCAGAATCCTGAGGCATTCGCAGTGACTGACGCCAGAATGGGAAATCTTGGAAATAAGCCTTAGATTTTTCTTTCTTTTTTTTTTTAAAGTAGCGGTGGAGAAAAAGCTCCTTAAATTGTATCTAGCAGGCAACCCAGGAACACAATCCTGTGTGATAATCAAATGATTAAATGTTCTCTTTGAATCCCAGCTTTTGTAAGGCCTCTCAACCAATTTAGACTCCTGACACTGATTCTGCAAAGATAAAGAAATCTAAATATGGAAACGATGTTGATGCCATGCAGCCTACAATGGCCCGCAACTGGAGCTAAACACACTGAACACTTGCTGCAGAGGACAGAATCCAACGATCCAAAAAACACTAAGTGTGGATGAAAAGGGACACAATGAGCACCTTAAGTCTTGCTTCAAAAGGAAACTTGTATGAGGAAGAAGGGGTAACCAAGTGGCAGCATTTTGAACTTGGGCACTTTTACTTTGCACCAAAATCATCCTTGAATAAACCTCTCTTGGACCGAGAAGTAAGAACGGGGCTCTATCACTAAGTGAGACAACACATTAAAAAGGACAAAAATTCCTCCCACTGCCACCCGTAACCTTGATGATGGAACTTCAGACTTGCTGTAAAAGAAATGGTACTACCAAGTGTGTGCGTGGGGTGGGGGGTCATAAAGGCCCCTTAGTTGGGGGTGTGAGGATGTGGTCATGCACTCTTTGGAACCTTGCCATTTCTTAAAAACACAAGTTCAAGAGAATTTTGCTAAGACTGTCCATTTTGCTTCCTGGAAAAATTGGATAAGGGTGTTAAAATCCCTTAGCAGGACTAAAAAAACACCCCTTTCTCAGGAAGACTTTAAAATCCAAGGAAGAAATTAAAAACTAAAAAATTTTCACATCTGGGAGATTGAGAAAGCAGCCTGGCAAACCACTGGCCTTACCCTGGTAGCAGTACCAGACTTACACAGACCTGCCCATAGTACCACTACAGCCCTCTTCTGCTTCACAGACACAGTAAACAGTCTAAAAAAAATGAAGGCCTGCAGGTGTCAACTCTTTTTTTTTTGGATATGTCCAAAGCATTTGACAGTCTTGCACCAAATCCTGCTAAACAAACTAAACCAGTATCACCTATCAAATTCCACACTTACCTGGTTCCAAAGCTACTTGACAGGCAAATCATCCGCTGACTTTTTCTAACACTGAAAATGAAAACTTTTTGAAATTTAAGCTGGTAGCATGCTTCGCTAACGCATTTGACGTGTCCTTTTTTCTTATAGCCAGAGTGTGTTCATAGATACGCCTAAAGCGTTCTTATAGTTTTGCCCATATAAAAATGCTCATGAACCACACAAAGCAACATAAACCACATTTACAAGTGTAATGTCCTTTACTATAAAAGGTCTTATTCAAATGCTTAAAAAACACTGCATTACTACCAGAAATATACCTACATTGTTTACAAGATCCACAAGGAAATCCATAGATTTAGTTTTAGTAACACCATCAAAAATATACTTCAGCTTTCTGAGGTACAACTTGGTCAACTATTAATGTGGGAATATTAACATTATTTGAGGGAATGAAAGAAAAACCTTTTTTGAGCACAGATATTTCACTGGGAAAAACTTCGTTAGTCAAATTACAAACGTTAATGTTGTAATCTAGTTCTTTTTTGTGAGTTTTGCCCTTACCCTTGCTCCTTGTTTGAACTTTCCCGGACCACTTTGGGGTTTTCTTGTTCCCTGTTTTGTCCATTAAAAAAGGACCAGGCTTATTAACAGTAGAAACTGCCTGTGCATAAGATGTACTAGCTTGAGTACTACTAGGTGGTAAAATTCCACTTTTGTTGGTCGTTCACTGTCTGCTGAAAAACTTGTGGCCCAGTGTCCTTATTCGAACAATTGACATTATTATTTAAAGTTTCTACATCTGTAGATAAAATGTCAACATTCGAAGCACCTCTCGTTTTTTAATGGGTATGCTGTTTTAGAACTATAAGCGGCTAGGTCCCTCTAACTTTTTTGCTTCCTTTGAACAATGGAAGCTCTATGCCTTTCTAGTTTTGCATTTATCCCAAAATAGAGAGGTGCCAACACATTGAAAGCCTGCGATGTTCTAACATTGGTATCCAGGCTTTCAGTTTGATCTTTCAATGACTCAAGTTCAAATTTGTAGTGTTTAATAAGTGCGTTCATAAACGCTAAACCAGTATTGTTAAAAAGTTCTAACAACTGTGTATACAAGCTATCACCCTGCACCACACAGTTGGGAAACTTAAAGGTTCTCAAACCAAAGGGCGCACATTTTAAGCGAACGTTCTCCTCCAAATAAAACACTTCATCTGTAGAGAAACACTTATTTAGTACAAAGCTTCTCTAACAAAAAAGTCTTTTTTACACACTGAAAACTTGTCTGGACTAGACTGGTTAGCGCTGTCACTTACTTGATTTGTGTTTTATTAACATTGGAGGAATGATGCAACAGATTGTTAGTTGCTTTAAATACTTGCTCGAAAACCTTGTCCGTACACGCCAAAACATCTTTACGTTTATCAGTTGAATAAACATTCCGTCTAGTCTCAGTGGGTGAAACCAATCCTGCTTGACTAGTATGGATTGAACTAGAAACAGAGACTGCATTTCTGTTGGTTATGCTGTCATCTCGCTTGCTTACTTGATAGTTTGGTTGTACGTTCAAACTGTTGGCTGTACAACCGATCTGCCGGGCCAGAGCCTCACTAACTGCTTCATTGATGGTAGAAGTAACAAACTCACTGAAGCTTCTTCCAGACTCTGGAACAGGATGAATGCTGAGGTGAATACTGAGGTTTAGCAGAGTCTCCTGACTATTCTTCCCCTGCCATAACCGGCTAAATTAAACTTCACTTGACACACACCGAAAACCAGTTAAATAAATGCCAGTATATGACTTAAAGAAAACTGCCAACACCCGATACAACGCATTTCGTCCACTTTAATAGTCATGAACTTCATCAGAAATATCATCCCCACATGATAAATCATTTAAATACTAAAAACATCACGTGATCTAAAAGACCAATAAGATGTGTAAAACTTTATCCATTACATCAATCTGCAATATATAAAAGAAATGTTTTCTTTAACTCTTACAGTGAAATATATTCGTACTGAAAAGTGCAAATACTCATCTGTAATGTGTATATTATAACTAACCATTGTGCTTGTAAAAAGCACTTTATATTAACCATGTCATTCAAACCAGGAAGTTGATCTGCATTGAGTAAAATTTGCTACAAGGTTTCTTAACATTCCAAATTAACTTAAAGTAATAAATCATTTACTTTTTCTAACACTGAAAATGTTTGACTAGTAAAGATGAAGTCTTTTCAAATGAAAACTAAATTGATGAATTTCTTTGAAGAGGTTATGACCAGATATGGTTAAGTAAGATATATTAAGAGAAGTTATTGACCTTAGGGCTAACAAAGCACATCCTGCATTAACATCAAACCTATGATTTGGATGTAAACGTGGTGAATAATATAGACTATGCTTGTAGAAATTTTTAGGTTAGCCTTTCCCAATTTCTAATGAGATGGTAACTATTAGAAAGATTATTTGGAATAATTGGAAGGTGGTGTTGGGAAACACTGATTTGTGTACTGTCATTGGTAAAGTTCCACTTTTTACATATAAAAGGACGGTTAACAAACAATCTTAGAAAGTGTCAGTTATGGATGCACGGATGTTTTAAGCATTTCTAATTTTGGTACATTTCCTTGTGGATCTTGTAAACAATGTAGGTATATTTCTGGTAGTAATGCAGTGTTTAAGCATTTGAATAAGACCTTTTATAGTAAAGGACATTACACTTGTAAGACCAAAAATGTTGCTTTGTGTGGTTCATGTGAGCATTTTTATATAGGCAAAACTATAAGAACGCTTAATAGGCGTATCTATGAACACACTTTGGCTATAAGAAAAAAGGACATGTCCAATGCGCTAGCGAAGCATGCTTCCACTTGTTTTAAATTTCAAAAATTTTTCATTTTCAGTGTTGGAAAGTCAATGGAGGATTTATTTTCTGGGAATTTCAAAGTTAATTTGGAATGTAAAGAAACCTTGTGGCAAATTTTACTCAATGCAGATCAACTTCCTGGTTTGAATGACATGGCTAATATAAAGTGCTTTTTACAAGCACAAAGGTTATAGTTATAATATACACATTACAGATGAGAATTTGCACTTCAGTACGAATATATTTCACTGTAAGAGTTTTTAAAGAAGTGACATTTTTATATATTGCAGATTGATTTAATGGATTAAGCGTTTTATACATCTTATTGGTCTTTTAGATCACATGTGATGTTTTATTTAGCATTTAAATGATTTATCATGCGGGGATGACATTTCTGATAAAGGTCATGACTATTAAAGTGGACGAAACGCATTATATCAGGTGTTAGAAGTTTTCTTCAGTCATATACTGGCATTTATCTGGTTTTCAGTGTGTGTCAAGTGGAAGTTCAAGAGAGTTTTGAAATGATTTATTGCGATCTCATTTTTTTATACCACAAAAACCTAGCATTTTAACATGGGTGTGTACACTTACACTGTACATGACTCAAGTGCTGAAGATATTGAAAAAAAAAAAAAACAAGCCACAGCTTGTCAGTAACTACAGGAAGTTATGGCAGGAATGAAAATAGAGAAATACAGCAAATCACAGGAGGCATAATCAGTCTGGACACAATTTGCTATCTCAACACTACTTGTACCAGTAAGCCACCAAATTACTATACAAGAGATGTACAAGTACTCAGTTTACTGAAACGATGCTTCACAATCTTACATAGCACTCTACTTATTACAGCCTAAGACACCCAGTAAAAGTCAACTTGATTTTAATGGTTCCTGGGACAACTATATTGTTGCATTCTTTGAACAAATGTAGTATTAGAACTACTCCTTGCAACAATACTGAAATTAGAAATGCAACTTTTTAACAGCCTCCTTTTGTATAGGTCTGCTAGATTTCCCTCGTTGCTTATTTCTACTGACTATTGCATAACTAAAGATTATGCAGAGGTGTACAGTGATGGAACAATGAAAACAAACCCTAGGAGGGTGCGCACGCGACAGAGAGACAGAGAGAGACGGGGCGCGGGAGAGACACAGAGAGAGCGACAGACAGCGAGAGAGCGAGCCAGAGAGCGACAGACAGACAGCGAGAGAGCGAGCCAGAGAGCGACAGACAGACAGCGAGAGAGCGAGCCAGAGAGCGACAGAGCGAGCGAGAGAGCCAGAGAGCGACAGAGCGAGCGAGAGAGCCAGAGAGCGACAGAGCGAGCGAGAGAGCCAGAGAGCGACAGACAGATCAAGTAGAGAGCGAGCCAGAGAGCGACAGACAGACTGCAGAGAGCGAGCCAGAGAGCGACAGACAGACTGCGAGAGAGCGAGCCAGAGAGCGACAGACAGACTGCGAGAGAGCGAGCCAGAGAGCGACAGACAGACTGCGAGAGAGCGAGCCAGAGAGCGACAGACAGATCAAGTAGAGAGCGAGCCAGAGAGCGACAGACAGACTGCGAGAGAGCGAGCCAGAGAGCGACAGACAGACTGCGAGAGAGCGAGCCAGAGAGCGACAGACAGACTGCGAGAGAGCGAGCCAGAGAGCGACAGACAGACTGCGAGAGAGCGAGCCAGAGAGCTACAGACAGATCAAGTAGAGAGCGAGCCAGAGAGCGACAGACAGACTGGGAGAGAGAGTTTAGAGAGACAGACAGATCAAGTAGAGAGCGAGCCAGAGAGCGACAGACAGACTGCAGAGAGCCAGAGAGCGACAGACAGACTGCAGAGAGCGAGCCAGAGAGCGAGAGACAGATCAAGAGAGAGCCGAGCCAGAGAGAGACAGACAGACTGCAGAGAGAGAGCCAGAGAGCGACAGACAGAGAGAGAGAGAGAGCAAGCCAGAGAGAGAGAGAGAGAGAGAGAGAGAGAGAGAGAGAGAGAGAGAGAGAGAGAGAGAGAGAGAGAGAGAGAGAGAGAGAGAGAGAGCCAGAGAGCGATGCAGAGAGAGAGAGAGAGAGAGAGAGAGAGAGAGAGAGAGAGAGAGAGAGAGAGAGAGAGAGAGAGAGAGAGAGAGGCAGAGAGAGAGAGAGAGAGAGAGAGAGAGAGAGAGAGAGAGAGAGAGAGAGAGAGAGAGAGAGAGAGAGAGAGAGAGAGAGAGAGAGAGAGAGAGAGAGAGAGAGAGAGAGAGAGAGAGAGAGAGAGAGAGAGAGAGAGAGAGAGAGAGAGAGAGAGAGAGAGAGAGAGAGAGAGAGAGAGAGAGAGCCAGAGAGAGAGAGAGAGAGAGAGAGAGAGAGAGAGAGAGAGAGAGAGAGAGAGAGGGAGAGAGAGAGAGAGAGAGAGAGAGAGAGAGAGAGAGAGAGAGAGAGAGAGAGAGAGAGCCAGAGGGCGAGAGAGAGAGAGAGAGAGAGAGGGCGCATGCGAGAGAGAGAGAGAGAGAGAGAGAGAGAGAGAGAGAGAGAGAGAGAGAGAGAGAGAGAGAGAGAGAGAGAGAGAGAGAGAGAGAGAGAGAGAGAGAGAGAGAGAGAGAGAGAGAGAGAGAGAGAGAGAGAGAGAGAGAGAGAGAGAGAGAGAGAGAGAGAGAGAGAGAGAGAGAGAGAGAGAGAGAGAGAGAGAGAGAGAGAGAGAGAGAGAGAGAGAGAGAGAGAGCCAGAGGCAGAGAGAGAGAGAGAGAGAGAGAGAGAGAGCCAGAGGCAGAGAGAGAGAGAGAGAGAGAGAGAGAGAGAGAGAGAGAGAGAGAGAGAGAGAGAGAGGGCGCATGTGAGAGCGAGAGAGAGCGAGAGCGCAGCCTGCTTTCATTTTCTGTAGGTGGCCCGTTGCATTGACTAGGCATTTTACTCCCTACGTCCTAACCACATTCCTATTAGTGCAGAGTACACAATTTTACTACATACCAGCAATACAAAAAGGATTAAAAACAATGAAAAGTAAACTCAGAATGGAACATTAACTTGTTTTATCAAAAAAGCGTCCTGTAGGAGGTGGTTGTTGAGAAGAGAGAGCACTCATCTCCCCAGTGAATAACCTTCATTTTTTTATGAGGCACACAGCACATCCAAAACATTAGTCAGATTCAGACTTGTGCCAGCCTCAATAACTGCCACCAAGGCCACACAAAGTGGATAATTTTAAACAAGTTTCTAACTGAAGTCTATAACAAACTCCAGTTAACTTATTTCACACAAAAAACTATTAGAGACATGAAAAAGTGAACTACCACATAGATTCTATTTGTGAACACAAGTATAGCAAGCGAAGTCAACAGAATCAAATAAGATACAAAATACAAAGACAGAATGCAGCATTAGCCCTCAAAAGGGAAGGATGCAAAAGAGTCGAGACATCTGTTAACTGCATACAGAAAATCTTAAAATCCAGACAAGTGCCTAAATGTGGTTACAATGTCAGCTTAACTGAAATTTACTTGTAATCCATATAAAGCTCAGAAACATAGTGTGATACACATTGTTTACAAGCAGGTAAGGCCAGCCAAAACTCTCCACAAAGGTGACAAAAGTGCCTTTCCTAGCCTTATTCAAACAGCCGACAGATTAAACCCATTATGAAATGCCACTTATTAAACCTAAGAGTACACAGTTTTTACAGGGACTGGACAACTAAAACAAACATTTAATGGGGGTCAACACAAGCAATAGAAGTGGATTACTACACTTGCATCATTCTTGGGGGTGGGTGGGGATTGCCTTTTTTTTAAGCTGAGAAGGATCCACAAAAATGAGGCAACCTACACCTTATGACATCTCAGGGCAGCATGGAAACCATTCTATGGAAAGTAGTGTAAACATCCTGAAAAATCAGTTAAAAGCAATACCAATAAGAGACAGAGGTAATGATTTAAAACATTAGATGGACGACTGACACAGGGACTATTTCAATATTGTGGTGTAAGAGAACCAGGGGAACAGACAAAAGCACCATAAAACAAACAATGAAGCAGCATCATGCACACACTTATGGCTTTAGGTTGCCAAGAGATCATGACAGAATGAGAGGGAAGGGAGGGAGCAAACAAGTAAGCAAAATCTGAATGAAACCGAAGAGGATAATGTGCATCTATCAACTAAATCAAACACAAGACCAATGAAGCACAAAGTGCAACAAACCAGCAAAGCCATTTACATGCTTTAACAGGGTTTACCACATACCTAAAGTTAAAAAATTAAGACTGCTCCGTATGGTATTTATCTGTAGACCGGGATGGGAAAGAAATACTATCACATGAAGGGGAGCAAAATGCAACACCACTGGAGTCTATATACAAAAACTTAACTGTGGCATTCCCTAAATTGACAAAGAGGACACTGGATCCTGCACTTTATAAGACAGGGGTAAAAAAAAAAAAAATACACGAATGTGCATGTACTGAGAAGGGACTTTCAGTGGATTACTTTGAGCAGCTGATGTAAGATTACGCCAGATCAAATTGCAGAATGAGTTTTGTTCAGAGAAAAAAAGTCAATGCTTCTTGATTATATATATATCATTGTACAAAAAATTACATTTTGAAGATGCAGATGCTGTCAAGTATACCAATGGCTGAACCATGTGCAGCAAGGAGCACAAAAAATAAGATGGCTGCCACTGATGCGGACAACATTAGCGATTCCTATACAGAAAGAAATCCCACTTTTCCCCCCAAGTGGTTAGATCTGCCCCCCCCCCCCGCTACAAATGAGTTATGGGAGACTGTACAAGCCTCACAAAATTCAGTCCCACCACTGTGGCCTCAGGTGCTTTTACAAATGATTGAAAAAGCCCAAGTGCTTCAGAATACAGCGTAGTTATTAAAAAGACTATTCTAGGTGACATTATGGACTGATGCAATTGCCAAATGCACAGTGCCACAAAGTAAAAAGGAAAGTGTACAAGTTTAGCAGCAAATATGCATAATGCAGTGTTGCTTACAAAAAAAACGTCCTCTCACTAAACTGTTTAGTGACATGGAAAACGCTTCGGTTCAATATTACAGTGAAACAAAGCAAAGAGGCAGGCAATTTAATACTATTAATGGTTACATACCTCAGAAAGAAAAAAGGCACACATTTTGGAGTTCAAAGATAGATTTTTTTCAACTATAGGATACCTACTACTTATCAAAATTTATTCTGTGATGATGCAGACCACCAGCATTGCCACGACCACCAGGATGTTTTCTGTGTTTACCTGAAAGTATACAAAAGGCAAAACTTACTGCAACAGCATAAAAATGAAAATATTCACGAGTTTTATAAAAATCTGGCAGTTACTCGGGACGTGTCATTTGGCTTGGTTTTTAAAACCTAGTTTTAACATCCACTGCTTAACAGGAGGATTAAAAATGCAGGTCTTCTCAAATCTCTGGTCCCACAAAACCAGATACTTTTCTACTGGAAACTAATAAAAAATGGCAAATATGAAGCTCCTAAAACACTATGTTGCCACAGCAACTGCAAATGGCATGGCAAGCAATAAGTTAAAACCTATTAGGCAGTTGCTAAACCAAATCATATGCCACATCATAAAAAAAATGCAGACGGAAGAGAGAGTGTACAAATAATCTTGCTCCCTCTTTCCCTCAACATGTTGCTGAAATGGTTCAGAATGCTACACAGTGCCCCAAACAATGTACCATCACACCATGTCTTAAGTCTTTATACTCCAAGATTACCAATAGCATGAAGGTTGGGAGACACCTAGGTAATATTTCCTGAAGTATGGTAAACTGCCAGCCTTTTCCCTGAAAGTATGTGCAGGGTGGGGCATAACTGCTCAACCTTTCTAAACTAACACAAGAAATATAAAATATTAAGGGAAAAAGCATTCACCACCATTCTTTATGACATAAGCTGGGCACTGGGAAACCCTCAAAACATTTAAAAATCTGGAGGGGGAAAAGAAAAGGACATACTTCAGCATGCAGCCAAACCAACAGCTACTGGTTCTTTATATTACATGCTGTAACTTACTAATTACATCACAGCTGGACAGAGTCCCTAAAGTAGGGAGAAACGGGGAGATCAGGAAACACCTGAAGAAATATGGACAAGAAGAAAGATTTAATATGGTGCAATATTTATGCAAAGGAGAAACCAAAACTAACCAATACAAAAAGAGCAGCACCAAAGACATTTTAAGAGAAATACAGGCAAAGAATCCAGACATGGAAAGTTTTACAATACAAAAAATAAGACACGGGAAAAGTAGTAACGGAAAAGTTAAACAGAAACTGAGGTTATGGAATAACTGGAAAGTGAAGGATTCGGTGTCGAAAATGTAATTCAGAAAGCACCACAACAGGGTAGAATAATGGATATCCAAATTAAGGGGAAACCAGTGGAACAGGAAGCAATTGGTCAGGTGCCATATGAAGATAATATGGAGCCCTCAACAGGAAACCAGTATAAATATTTTTGAAGCTGGACAGCAAGACAAGGAATAGGAAACAGTGGAAGCTCTGATGCAGTGTTGAGTGATAGGCTGTTAAGTTCCTATACAACAGAGCAACAGATAGCACAGGATAAAACTGGAGAGGATGTACCACAGGAAGATGCTACAGAACCTTCTATAGAATGCACTCAGAAGTGGTAAACAAAGGAGGTACCCTCAGTTTGAAAGAAAATGAGCTAAAAGCTTGGATTTAACAGACTGTCCCGAACCACGGACACTGCAAAATATCAGAAGTCTGAAAACAAATTAACACGGAAATTGGGACTGTTCAGAGATCTCCACGTGATATAATGGAAGTAAACAGGATATATTACCGTGCAGCAAAATAACCAATACAGTTCTACCACAAGAACACTGGGTAGTGAGGGAAAGGAAGGGGTGAAATCTAATACCATCATGTATACATTGAATAGAGAAAGCTTTAAAGAAGTATCACTGTTACAAAACTAAAGAGGGAAGAGATTAACAAAAATACTAAGATATAGATGTGATAAAAGCAATGAGCACTATTAGAGCAGACCAGGATCCATCATGCACTATTACAAATAGCTAAAAATTTCAGCACAGGCAGAAAAACTAAGATAAATATAAAGGAAGAGTACAAAATAAGCAATTTATTGAAGACTCAAAAGTTTGAGAATTGAGAAATAAGGTAAAAGGATTTGAAAGGCCGCCAAAAAAAAGTAGAACTAGAGACATTTTGGAGAAGTATCTACGAAGTGCCTGTGGAACAAAGATGCTAAGTGGACAGAAGCTAAAGAATAAGACGTTTAAAGGTACAGGATAAAGTAACAGCCACAGAGATTGAAACAAAGCTAAAAATTCCCTCTAATTGGAAAACCCTAGGCCCACATGCAGTACCCAACTTTTGGCTGAAAGTAAAATCTTTGCACGAAGCTTTAGCCATGAGCAAGAACTACTTATTTGTGCACCCTGAGCAGACACCAACCTGGTTAACAGGAAAAAATTATGCTTCTATTTAAGAGTGAACCTGCAAGCTACCCTAAAAATTTTAGGCCCATAACTTGCCTTCAGACGACGTATAAACTACACATGGGAACTGATGCAGACAGTTTAGAGTCACAGAGGAAAATTCAATTATGGCAGTAGAACAAAAGGGCAATAAGAGTCATATGGAACAAAGGATCATTTGCTGTTAAAGTCATAGTGGAGAACTGTAAAAAGGGGAAGAACCAACGTATTGGCATGGATCGACTAAAAAAGCATTTGATAGCATCCCACATTCATGGAGAAAAAAAAAAAAAAAGTGCTTAAAATGTAGAAGATGCATCATACACAGACTACATTACAGTGACCATGAAACAGAGGCAGACCACTTTGAATTTTTATCCCTGGGATAATAATGTATCCTTTATCATGGTTTAATTGCAAAGAGAGAATATTCCAGGGGGACACTGGCACTGCTGCTATTCTACCTTGCCTTAACCCATTAAGCTATCTACTTAACAGCTTAGGCCATGGCTATAATTTGGCTCCTACAAAAACTAAGTGTAAAGACCAAGTCTTTGTCTATGTAAAACTGTACAGCTCATCAGATGAGGAACTGAAAGGACAACTGAAAAAGTTGACAATTTGCAAATAAAAGAAAGTCATTTGGTCTTGATGTGCAAAAGCAACCTTTAAAACAAAAACTGCAACAGGAAATCAGTTTGGGACAAGAACGTGATATAAAAGAACTTGAGTAAGAAAGAATGTATAAATATTTGGGAATCGAAGGATCAGCAATAAAAACACGAACAAATGCAAGTAAAACTTAGTAAGGAATCGAAGGATCAGCAATAAAAACACGAACAAATGCAAGTAAAACTTAGTAAGGAATCGAAGGATCAGCAATAAAAACACGAACAAATGCAAGTAAAACTTAGTAAGGAATACTTCAGAAGACTTGCTCCTGAAAAGAGCACTGCCATCCAGGAAAAAAATCCAGGCTATAAAGCAGTTTGCTCTTCCTGTCCTAACAGAGTTTTGGAGTGATTGACTGGCTTGCATAGATTAGAGGAAAACAAGAATGCTTCAGGCTCACCAAGTGATTTACAAAACTCAGTGCATACCAAGATTATATATTCCCTGTTCCAAATGAGGGATGGGCCTCCTTGAAATTGATTATATGTATAGATATGCAATTGTGGGACTCCACACATCTGCTGACCTCAAGACCCAAACAGTGAAAGTTTGGAAGCACGAGGAGAATAAATCTGAGATGACTTCTCAGTTTACTCCAGCAGAAGCATATCCGCACAAAGCAGGAATGGAAATCCAACCAGAAGTAGATAAAAAAAAATAAAAAATACAAGCTGAAGGACCAGATGAGATGGCAAAAAATGTGGAAAAAGCATAAATATAGTTGCAAGTATAAAAAACTTCTGGAAGAATCTCATGTTGATCAGGAACAGGAATGGTTGAAGAGAGGCAAATTCAAACCAAGAGATGAAAAGTTAATATTGGCAGCCCAAGACAGTGGGCTGTGTACACAAGTTCACTGAACAGGTTTTGTAAAACCCAATTGGAAACAGTCGCACACCTTACTGCTGGTTGCAACATACTAATGGCAGAACGACTGCATAACGAAAGGCATGTGCATAACGAAAGGCATGTTGCAAGACTGTTGCACTGGGGATTGTGCAAACATTATGGTATTGAAGCGGCTGAAACACACTGGACACATGAGCCACAAAGCCCAACAGAAAATGAAGTCTATATCACATGGGATCACCCATTACCAACAGTTCAGAAGATAGGTGCTAGAAAACCAGACACAGTGGTCCAAGAAAAGACAAAAGTAGCACTGCTCATTGAAATCGCCACACCCAGCGACTAGTGTCTTGCGTAGAGACAAAAAAAAAGATTTGCAGGCAGAAATAAGTGCAATGTGCAAGAAAGATATCCAAACAGTTCCAATAGTAGTATGAGCAACAGGTCACAATCATACTTGGATAAGCTACCAATCCATGTAACTCTGCACGAATTGCAAAAGGAGTCATTACTTGGCACACTGTTGGTGCTGCAAAGAGCACTTCTGGCTGACAGTGAAATACTACATTTCATTAACTTGAATCGTACTTTAACTTAGGAATGGGGTCCATCCACCATCATGGTATAACCCCCATTCTCATCATGGTATTAGAAACCCAAAAGATCTGG
Source organism: Protopterus annectens (assembly GCF_019279795.1). Taxonomy (NCBI): domain Eukaryota; kingdom Metazoa; phylum Chordata; order Ceratodontiformes; family Protopteridae; genus Protopterus; species Protopterus annectens. The sequence goes on along the minus strand of NC_056751.1, from coordinate 286,885,061 downwards.
ACACAAAAAGAGTGAAACATTTTGAAAGTGTGCTTTCAGCTCAAGTTTTACGTGTACTGCAGCATCTGGTAAGTAAACTGCCAAGATGCAAATTGCATCAGATTCATATATGGGGCATTTTTTTTTTTTTAATATAAAAAGCTTCAACGGAGAAAAACATGATCCATATAAAATGTAATGTTTCCCTGCATGACACCATGCAAGGTGGCTGTCCAAAGCTTTAGTGGATGCCTCAAATCCCCCCACCTTCGGCTGATGTCACTGAGGTTGAAGATAAACTTGATAATCACCAATGTGGGAAATTTAACTAAAGCTTGCTTTTATGCCTGAATTTGCTAATGAGGATGCAGGCCGGTACTTTATACACAAAACACAGTGGTGTTCACATGCAAGGCATGACAGCTTAACGCAACGCTTCAAATGCAGTGCAGATTAAGCTTTACAACATGTTTCACTTCTAATACTCGTTAACACAGTGAAAACTATACTTGGCCTTTTTTCTTCTTCTGGGAATCAAGTCATTTACTGAACTTCTTCCCCACGAGATGAATTCATCAGTGACTGCAACAACTTGGAGTAGTAAATGGTGCAGTCAACATTTAACTCATTTGAACAATTAAAACTTTAGCAGCCAAGTTGCCTAAAACTTCATATTTTCATACTTCAAAATGTAGGATGCATTTAAAAGCAGTGAAACCTAGCCATAGAAAAATATAGTAGTAGTGGTCACTTCATCAATGTGATTGAGAACATTCACCTGCTGCCACACCTACGGTTAAAATTTATGCCCACCTCTTAAGTTTTCAGCTTAGATGACCAAAAATTATAGAAAGAAGCTTGAAATAAAGTTATTTGAAAAAATTTGCTATGGCTTTCCTTTCCACAATATCACCATCTTTAACCACAGACTCGAATACGTAAATAATTCAAGTGTCATGTACAAGGAGAACCATCCTAAACAGTAAGGCACCACTATCACGGTAAATTCCAATAGAATGTTGAGTTCAAAGAGGTGAAACCAATCTACTGCACAGTATATCAACATATATGTCTCAACCCTTTATGCAAGGCCCAAAAATTGGGGCAGATTTTAAATATTACTTAAACTTAAATTTTTTTAAAAATAGTTGAAAGGTATGTATTAAACCTTCTGATATGGCATATCCTTAAAGCTGAAATCACGCTTCTGTCACTACATCCATTCATGAAATCAATGAATTACTATGGAGTTGCTCAGCCAAAGATGTTCTGGAAGAGTCTGTCCCTCAAGTCCGAAGGGAAATTGATCCAGATGGCAAAGCCAAGCCTGGGAAAAGACTAACCAGATGCTTTTTTTAATGGATGGTCTGTGCATAAAAATTTTACTATGCTGGGAATTTCTCAGGGAGTAGTTAGTCTCCGATGAGAGGCAGTGTCCTTCACTCATAACTTTATACATTAAGCAGAACAGGTGGATCTTCCAGTTATGGGGAAAACTATCTTCTGCAGAGGAAGCCAGTGATGAGTGCATGTTGGCATAAAGGCAATTCTCCAGATTTATACAGCAATCTGAAGTTAGTGTGTTGTGGGAAGATTGAAATTTCCAGTCCAGTGAACTTAGGCTCATGACGGCAGCTCCTCTTTGTGCAAGGGGCTTTGGGCACCACTGCAGCCCTCTGCCACAAGTTTATCCAGGTTTCCAAGGGGAAAAAGGAGGAGTGTTACAAAGGCATTGAAGTGTTCTGGTAAAACTTATACAGATACCTCTACTAGTCACTCATCAGACCCATCATACAGTACAATGCCCCATTTGGGATGTACCTCACAAGACACTTCCAACATCTGGAGAGACCACAAAAGTACCTCACCAAGAGGATTGCTGGCCTCAAACATATGCCCTATGCAGCCAGACTGAAAAACTTCTGGCTGTACTCAGTGGCATATCGCTTACTCAGAGGTGATCTCTGCCTGCCTGACTTACAAAGCCATGTCCAAATCAGAATTGATGGACATGCTCCACCTAAAGTCCCAAGTCACTGTGAGCCATGCGCCCTAGTGAGCTAAATCTTGCCACAATAATAAATAGAAAATGCTGGAGGGATAGACTCCTGTCACAGAGACTCCCCATGCTTTGGAACAAAATTCCAAACTACATTAGGCAGAGCCCCTCACTAACACTTTAAGAGAAACCTTGAGTGGATGGGTAACAGAAAAAATATACCCCTGGGATCACGTCACTGGCTCAGTTTGACAGAGGATCAGTTAATCAATGGGGCAGCGAAAGCAGACACACTGGCTAGGCTTATAAATGCCTTCGGGCAGATAGCCTAGTACCAACCTATAAAGTCTGCGTGTACTAGGCCAGTAGGTGAACTCAAATTTCATGGACACAAAATTGCTCCAACTACAAATGAGACTGTCCTAGGTTTACCATTTTTTTTTTTTTTTTTAACAATGCAAGTCAAACAAAATGTTAAATCAACATGCAACAGTTTACCAATTTCTTTTTTGAAGGGGGGGGGGGGGACTTAAATACACTTCATTTTTCAGGCCCATTTGCCCCAAGGTTTAAATGTTTTGATATTTACCTTGACTAGTATCGCAACCAGTCTTTCTAGTTCCACAGTGTTTTGCCCATTCCCAACAGGATCATAGGAAGTTACTAGGCTATTGGCCCCAAGACCCTTAAAAGCCTAGCCAAGAGTTTAATCCATCCAAAGACAAAATCAGCACCCAATGCCCACATCCAGCAGGGACATGGGTAGAATCCCAGGGACATATTTTCTATTTCTGATCCAGTTATCCAGATTGCCCTTAAAGGGGTAAAAGAGGTACTCTGAAGTGGAGAGGGAGTCTATTCCATAAACGGGGGATTCTCTGGGACACAAATCTGTCCCACCAGCAAGTCCTATTGATGGCACAGACCAGGACGAAGCCATGTGTGCAGGTTACCCGAGTGGAGTTTGACATGCGGATATGCAGCAGTCCCATCAAGGCAGGGTCTGAGATAGTCTTGTACGTCAGTGGTCACTTCTGAGAAGTCTGTCTAAAACATTAGCCTGTGTATGGTAGATTGAGGCCATGGATTCTGCTGGTGAGGAACCTCTGTGGTCTCACCAGCTGCTGCATGTGCTTTGCAAGGTACATGCCGAATGGGGCACTGTACTCAATGGAGCCTTAAGGGAAAATAGAGAAATAGTACCTTGTCCCTAGATGAGATACCCTTTGAGGTGGGCCAGGTAGAAAGCTTTCTGTACAATGGAAACAATATGGGGGTCAAAAAGTCAGGCTTCTCTCAATCCGGGTGCCCAAATTCCTCACAACTGAACGTTACCAATGGGATAATTTGTGGGGACCTCTCACCCTGGGGGGGGGGGTGCAGCATATTTTTGTATTCAGCTTGAGGCCATGTTTCTGGCACCAATCATTTGTTTGGGCGAGACCCTCTTGGAGTAAGTCCATGTCACTAGGGGAATGGACAGCTCCCATCTTGCAGTCAATATGCAAACTTGGTCAGCCATAGCCCACTGATTTTGGCATGTACCTCAGAAAAGTATATCCCAAACAGAAGCCCCAAAACCAAACCCTGGAGATACACCACTCTATATGGGTCTACTGCTTGAGGTGGCTTCCCCTATTTTGACTAGGTAGGTTCCATCAGTAAGCCAGTTGGCTACCCATCTGGTAATATACAAATTGATGCCTAGTTGAGAAAAAGTTGTCTTACAACATTCCATCTGTGTTGCAGATCGTTGCTCATTCATTACTATTAGGACCTCAGTTCCATCCTCTGAACTGATGCAGCAGTTTCCAAGCTCGCACCAGTCAAAAAACTCTCAGCCAAGACCTACCCATAATGCCCCTCTCCCAGTTACTCCAGATAGAGAGTTTGCCTGCCCCTAGATAATAGATGTAGTAATAGAAAAAAAAAAATAGAAGGCTCTGAGCAAATACCCTAACCAGGAGTTCCTAAAGTCCACCAGGGGGAAGGAAGGTGGGAAGTAATGAATGAACAAAGATCTACAACACAGATGGAATGTTATGGTAAGACATAACTTCTTTATCGGATGCTGTAAACCTTTGTTCATTAAATTACTATTAGGACAGAGTCTCCAGCTACTAGAGTCCATGGTGGCCCTAAGGAAGGATTTTCCTGAGCACCATAGAACCAAAAGAGGCTTGCCCCCTGGAGGCCAAATCCAATTTGTAATGAGAGATAAAGGTATGAGGTCTTGCCCAAGCGGCTGCTGCGCAGACATCCATAGAGGCTCTGGAATGAAATGCTACAGAAATAGCCATAGATCTGGTAGAATGAGCCTTTATTCTGGAAGGCAAGGATAACTTATTCTGTTGGTAGATAAAAGGTAATGACGTTTCTAAGCGAGGAGGATAAAGTCACTTTGGAAACAGGTTTACCCAATCTGGGTCCTGCAAAGACCACAAACAAATTTGTTTTCCTGAAAAATTTAGTCCTACCCAAAATAATGAAGTTGCCGATGCACATCAAGGGTGTGCAAAAGGTAGTCCCCTCTATCCGAATGCTGAGGTAAGAAAACCAGCAGGTCAATAGATAGAAATGGGACCCAGACTTAACAGGACCAGTAGGGGGGCAATGAGGATCACTGCTTCTCAACCTCTGAGCTTTCTGGAGAAATTTTGGAATTAGGGGAAACCGGGAAAGGCATACAGAAGACCCAGGGGCCAATCGTGAATTACAGCGTTCCTCAGTGGTTCCCCCTGAGGGGAGGGGGGGGGTGTGTCAGGGCAAAGTAGCTTCTGCATTTGTAGCTTATGGAGGAAGTAAACAGGTTGCAGCAAGGCTTGTCCCAGCATTGGAAGATCCGATCGCTGTTACAGGGGGACAACTCGTGAGGCATCAGGATGTTCCTGCTCAGATTGGTGTGCAATAATGTTGGAAACTGAATTAAGAGTTGCTATAAGAAAGCAGTTGGAAGCTAAAACTGCCCAGTGCCAAATCCTCATGGCTTTGCATGGAAATGCCCCCCCCCCCCCCAACAGGGAAGCATCCATGATCACAGTGGCCTGCGGAAGACAGAACGGTCGACACCAAAGATTAATCTGTAGCTTCATCCACCATAGCATTTCTTCCTTGCAACTGTTTTGTAAGACATATCATGTGGTAGAGTGGGTGAGTTAGCAACTACCACTGTGCAGAAAGGAGCCACTGCAGGATTCTCATGTGCAGTCTTGCCAGTGGTACTAACTTAATGGCAGCCGCCATGGAGCCCAAGAGTAGACGTACTGGTACATAGGTCTGAGAAAGGTTGTCTTGGATTTGGTGTCTGTTGACTGTAATCCCCAAGCAGAGAGCAAGACCTTGAGTTTGAGAGAGGCTGCAGACTAGGAGATTCCTGGTTGGAGGGGTAAGGAACCAACTGTCTAGATGGGGAAACACCTGGAATCCTTTAGTCGAAGATAAGCTGTCGAGACACCGAATGGCAGTGCCCTGAACGGATTGGCTTCCAGCTGGAAGCGGAGAAACCTCCGGGAGTGGTGATCCATCTTTATGTGGTAGTATGCATCTTGGGAGGTCTATAGAGCACATCCAGTTGTCCCTCCCTAGGAAGGGAAGAATGGACTGTACCGGGACCATACAGAATTTGTGAGGTTTGATAAATTTGTTCAACAGGCCGAGATCCAGGATTGGTCTCCAGTCCCCTGTCTTTTTTGGCACTGAAGAACCTAGAGTAAAACCTGGATCCTATCTGGTCTGGTAAGGCTGGTTGGAGGACTCTCTTAGCAGCTTTTCTATTTCCAAGGCTAATTCCCTCTGATTGGGTGGTACATCAGGGATTCGTTTCACAGGTCTGAGAATTAAATTGAATGGTATTTGGTAGCCTCTGGATATTCTCTGCACCCAAACATAGGTAGTAATAAGATGCCAGGCTGGTACCCAGACTGCTTCCAGAGGAAAGCAATCGGGCCTCTGCTCAGGAGCACTGGTAGGGTCCACCAGAGAATCAATCTCTAGCGCCCTGGTTACACAGACCCCCTCTACCCCAAAAGAGGCATCTTCCATACGATTTGCCCCCTCTGCCCGGGGGGGGGGGATTGTTCACCATGGTAGGGTCCACCGGAGAATCAATCTCTAGCGCCCTGGTTACACAGACCCCCTCTACCCCAAAAGAGGCATCTTCCATACGATTTGCCCCCTCTGCCCGGGGGGGGGGGGGGGACTGTTCACCATGAGTGTCACAAAGAGATCCCTGGGATTTCTTGAACCACATTTTCCCCCCATTCTGGTTCCTTGAGTAGTACCTCTAGGGGTTGGAAAAGCATATGCCCACAGCAGACAAGGTCTTTCCATCTCTCTCACTACATGCAAATGCCTCTCATACTTTGGGTCTAAAAAGTGCAGACACAGCAACAGGTGCATTGACAAAGGAAGATTTAAATGCATCTGCGAAGTCACACAACTGCATCCAAGCATTACGTCTCATGACAATGCCCCCCCCCCCCCGGTGCGAGATATCAAATGCATACAGACAGTCTCCTCGCAGCTAGCTACCCTTGAATCTATCATGCACCTCATCAGTTCAGCGACTAAATGGCGAAGGTCGCTGAAGCATAAGTCTAATCCCCTAGCCTGGGACTCCCTGTTTGGAGGATGGACAGCAGAACCATCTTCTGCCAGTTCCCTCTTGGTGGCCACCGCCACGCACATAGAATCAACTGTCAGCTGCTTGGACCAGTGGGGCTGGTCTTCAGGTGTATATAAAAACTGTCTGGCCTCCAGGGAACAAGTTCTACATTGTCCAGGGCCTTGCAGGTATGCTGCAAAAGCTCAACAAGGTCATCTGCTGGTGGGGTTACCCAGGAAGTAGATGGCCGGGCACAGGCAGCCTGCAAGAACAAGATTCCTCCGAAGAAATATTAGAGGACAGTCTCCCCGCTGCTTGAAAATTTTGGGAAAGTCTGAATGAGAGGTCGTCTGGGGGAAGACTGGGGACTCTTCTGGGGAAATCAAGGTGCTTCCTCTTGCACAGCTTCTTCCAGGGTGGCTCCCCAGTGGGATCCTCTGAGAGAGACTCCTAAGAAGGGGTTCCCTTCAAAGTGGGTTCTTGTGACTCCCGTGCCCGGGGTCCTAAAATAGAGGACTAGGAGAGGTGCATGCTGGGGGGGGGGGGGGGTTCTGATACTGATGTCATGCTGACTGCGAGCCTTCAGAGTGAAGAACCCTCCTCTTCACCTGGACAGCAGGTCCACCAGAGGAGGGATGGGAGCCTGGAACCAGGATGGACAACCTCGGAACTGGGGTCACACCACCCTGAGGAGCCCACCTCCAAGTGAGGAGCTCAGAACTGGAAGCTGGTGCCGTGGACAGACTGCACCAGCAAGAAAATAGGCACCTGGCTAGGTACGGACGGTGAGAGCATCGGTCTGTGCCAACAGGGGGAAAACACTGCTGTCGGAGCAGAGACAGTATGCACCGGAGTGGACATTGGTACAGAGGTCTCTGGGATCTAGGTAGAGGCCGGGGGAGGATAAACAGGTGAAGGATGTAGTAAGATTCCAAGCCAAGAGTGACGGAAGGTCTAGCTGGAATGGACAATCCCCTAGCTGCCAGAAGCTAGTCCATAACCTGCACTAGATTCAATTCAGAAAAACTCCTAGTGGATCTAAAAGGAGGCTGCGGAAACAATCAGGTCTTTCTAGAAAGGTGCTAAACCTATGCCCCAAAAAAGGTTGTACGTTGCAGAGCATCTTGTCTTTGGCAGGTATTCGAGTTTTGGAGCCGAAGAAACTGTTGTCACCGTGGCCGGGGATGGTGCTGAAGCAGCTACAGTCAGAGCCAATGTCTGACCCAAGGACAGCACCAAAGTCAGTGGTGCTGAGGATGGAACCGAAATAGGGGTGCATATCATGTACGGCACCGAGGAAGAAGACAGAGCCTGGTGCAGAAGAGGTGTGCGAAGCATGGAGCAGACTCAGTTCCCTAACAGACTGAGATGCAGGAACTCAGTGACTCGGGTTTTCCTCATTTTTTTTTTCCCTTGGAGGGGTGAGAGCTCAGACCCAGATAGTACCTCCAAAAAAGGTGTCTGTGTAAATCTTTTAAAGTATTTTTACGTTCTGCTAGTGTACGATTACTAAAACTCGCACAAAATGTCACAGCTTTAATATGATCCACATCCAAAAAGACAACAGGCATGTGTACCCAAGTTGGGCATCTTGCGCACACACTTGTCACGCTGTTTAAACCCCGACTTAGCTTTGTCTGACATAGTAAGGTAACAAGATTATCCTATAGAAAAAAAAAAAACAAAGGGAGAGAATAGCAATGATGGTATTTTAAAAAAACACCACCCAATTGGTAAGGAAGGGCCTGTCAAAGAGGGACAGTACCAATGGTAGAAATTAAAATTACCCAAGGTAAAGGGTATGGGATAGAATTGGGTTATAGGCGACAGTGAGAAAAGGCTAAACAAAATTTTGAAGAGAAACTGTCTTAAAAACAAAATTTTCTACTTAGCTTTGAGAGAGATGGCTAGCATGCTAGGAATGCGGCAAACGAGATCTGGAGTAACTAGGAGAGGGGCATTATGGGTAGGTCTTAGCTGAGTTTTTTGGCTGGCGGGAGCTTGGAAATGGTGGCTGTAACTGTTACAGGATGGAACAGAGGTCCTTATAGTAAAATTAATGAACAAAGATTTACAAGATCAGATCTTTTTGAGACAGACAACCTCCTCTTGCTGAAGCCAAACTGTGTGGGATCAAGTGTTTGGAGATTGCTAAAGTCCTTGTTAATGATGTCCATGATATTCTGTTCCATAACCTTGCAAATCAGGCTAGTTAGGCTGATGGGTTTCATTTACCAGATCAGTGGACACTCCACCTTTTTGTATAGAGAGTGTACAATGGCTGTCCTCCACTCAGCTGGGACAAAACTGGTACTCAGACTTGGGTTGAATAGGGCGCCTAATGGTGCTGCAAGTTCCTGCCTAAGTTCATGTAGAACACAGATTGGGGATGTTATCAGGTTGCATGGAGGATGTATTTCTTGCCTTTGAGAGCACAGTGATGACTTTATCTCAAGAGGAAGGGGGCAAGTACTGGCAATGTCCCGATTTACTGATGGAGGAGACAGAGGGGTGAAATTTTCACTGAATTCGTCAGCCAGCAAGTTTGCTATATCTGCTGCATTTGTATATGTGGTGTCCTTGACCACAAGTTCTGAATAGATGCTACCACTGACATTACAGACATATGTGAATAAGGCCTTATGATGGTCTCTAGTAAATGTGACCAACTTGGAGTTTACTTTGGAGGATTTCACTAGTGCTCTTATTTGCTTGTTTAGGCTAAGCAGAGATTGCTTCCAATTGGGCACCTGCTCCTTCTTGGACCTGGACAGCAAATTATTCCACTTGTTAAATGAGTTCATTTATTGCAGATGTTCACAAGACAGGTTTACTCTTCTTTGCAGAGGATGATTTAATCCTGTCAGGTATTCCCAACTCCATGCATCTATATAAATGTTCATATAGTAATTTGGTAGGTTTGGGTACTAGTGCCTGTTCCCAGAGGGTTGGGGTGGGGCGGGGCTGTGAAGCTGTTTATACCATCCCTAAGGAGGTTGTAATCAGCTTTGAAGTTTTTTTGATTGACCCTAGCTGGGGGGGGGGGATTATGACTTCGAACATGCCCACTTTATGGTCTGATCTTACTACTGCAATGGTTACTCATGTTAATTAATACCAAGTCCAACATATCACCTCTTGTGGGGGTATCAACTAGCTGTTCCAGAGCATTTGAACTGCCAAAAATAAAGGAATCTCTGGACATCTGTGTTCTGGCAAGAGTAGTTTCTCTAGTCTATGTTTGGGTAGTTAAATTCACCCAGATCAGGGTAAAGGACTGAATTTTGATAGATTCGAAGAGGTCTAGATTTACTACCCACAGTTTGGGGTTTGAATGTATGATAAGATGAGTAACCAGGTAAGGCGGAGGTGCTCTCCACAGCTTTGAACCAGGTTGCTGTGACTGCATGGATGTCAGCATTTTCCAGGGTTAGGAATGCTTGCAAGGAGTGCAGTTTCATATTTAGACTCCTAGCATTTAGCAGCATGACCTTTAACTTACAGACGAGACAGATGCTGGCAATCTCTGGCAAAGCATCGTGGTCTGTCGATCATATCTTCCCAGGCTGTCAGGTACTGGATTCCCCCTGGAATGACACCAGAAACTAAGCGAATTGTTAAAGTCAATAGTTATCCGTTTGGCATCAGGGGACAGCAGAATGCTGCTTAAGGCTAGGGACATACCTGCCAGAGACATTCAGCGAGTTCAATCATGCCTCTCTTCATATAGTTCAGGGAGGTACATTTCAAGTCATTCACATCAAACATGGACTACGACAGAGTCATAACAATACCTGTTGAGAGACTTAAGTGCGCATGTGATACGGCTGATTCTGGCCCCTGACAGCTAACTGACTTTCTCCTTATCCAACCTGGCGAGAGACACATGTGCATCTCACAATGGAGTCATCTAGGACTAATATGTTGGGTATATTAAGCCTTAGTGGTTGTGAGACAGGTGTGTGAACTATGCGTGGTATGGGCTGTGGAGATATTGTTCGGGTACGGTTTTGTTGAGGACCTCCACCCACGTGTGGGTGTGTGTTGTGTAGGTGGCGTTTTGAGGTGTAGTGCTGACAGCCTTCCCCATGCCAGATATACTGGCTTGTGAGGGAGACAGCTTGGACTTTAGGTTCCTAATGTAATCGCAACTCTAGTCTCAAAGAATTAAAAAAAAAAAAAAAAACTCACTAGCATCTGAGTCAAGACCGTTCAGATCATAAAAAAAATGGATGGAGAATTTTCAGCTATGATGAATCCTACTAACTCTCAAACAAGCTGTTAATTAACCACATGGCAAGTCTATCCCGGAGAAACAGTGGCACAATCAGTTTAACAAGTGAAGCCGCCTTCACCCTGCACTCCCCAAGTTTAAACACACATTGTAAAGAACAAAAGGAGTCAACTACAGCAAACATTTTAGAATCTTATTTGTAAGGATTGAGAAAAATCAAACTGTCATACTGCTCAGTATTTCCTGCCTTAACTACCAATTGTTAACAGCCATCCGAATTAAAAAAAACAAACACCCTAGAATCAGTCATACCAGGCAGTTGTCTTTCGGCTTTTCCCAGTTAGGGGTCGCCACAGCGGAACTCCGGTCCGCTAATGATTGGCAGTAGATTTTCACGAACGCTGAGGTGCCAGCTTGACGTTCAACCTTCAGCAGGCATACCCATTTACGCATGTCTTTCGAATGCCCACCAACCGCGGGGAGGGCATGTAGACTTCTCACAGAAGGCACTCCCCGCCCTCCAGTCAAGAATCGAACGGGAGAACCTCTTGCTGTGAGGCAACAACACTACCACTGCACCAGAGTCGTACCAGGCAGTCTCTTGACAATTGTCAAATACAGACATTGATGCAACTACAAACCAATTTGTTACTGAGGAGACTGCCAAATGTAGAATGTCAAAATCTGTCATGAAACATTTAAACCTCTGCAATGAAGGAAGAAGGAAAAATGAAAAATGTCAAACCACAAATGAAAACTTCAAAAATCCCACAATAATATGCAGGTATTCCCAGAGACTGAGCTCAGGGAGCTACACCTGTACACCTTTAGCTATGGTACCCAAGTGACAGAACCTGGTTAATGGGGCTTCACAGTCACTGCTTTTGCTTTAAAGTGAGCCAAAATTTAAAGTGAGCCAAAACAGGCAACAGGGACACCCAAGGGTGGTATAACCCAAAGAATAGCAGGAGTTTAACTCATTAAACCAGATGGGCTGGCCGGCCCAGTAAACAGCATCGTACGCCACAAGATGCTTAGTTACTTCATGGATTCTACCTCACACCAAAATGGCTAGTTACATACAGCCCTGGCCCACAAAGTGACTGTCAAAAAAGGGGAAATTCCACTTTTTTTCTTCTCTTCTAAGTACAGTTGTAATCAAAATGTATTTACACACTTGAAAACATGTGTTGTCAACAGCTACCAATATTCACCTTCCTAAAACACAAGCCTGCCAAGTCAGTTAGTAAGCAAAAAGAAAACTACAGCAGTATACGAAAGTGAACAGATTTCTTCCCACAAGTGCACCACGAATATACCACAGTCTTTCCTAAAACTTCAGGAATAAACTAAGGACTACAATTAACTATCAGGCTGGGAAATTCATGCAGTGCAGTTTGAGTAACAATTAGTCCGTTTAGGCTATACAATCCCCTTTAGTCCTAATCTACCCCAGCAAGCTGCCAACTACGCAAGTCTCCTGCTGCACTACTAATAAAGGGCCAGGGAGTACAAAGACAACTTCAATTACTTAAAATTGAGCATGTTTCACCTATACCATGAAACCACCATAAGTAGACTACTTCGCACTTTTCCAAACAAGAGAGGCTTTTCGCTACCTTTTGAGAAACGAAATGCTTAGAGAACTTTGACCCCAATTGTTGGCAACACATTTTTTCCAACCTTACTCTAGTAGCTGCTCACCATTTACTCAAGACTACTTTGCAGAACAGCACTAAAAATACATTTTATTTTGGTTTTGTTTAAGTTTGATGACGGGGAAATCCACTGGGCTAAGAAAAGCCCGTTTTCAGTGGAGGCCCGGGGAGAAAAGCTCTACAATAATTGCAAGTTGCATTTCACATGTTACAAAAGGACATGGTTCACACAGCTAATTAAACATTTACAGATAAGCTCCACGATATTTACAATTGGCTTGTCACAATGTTACAAAAATGAAAAGACAATACCGAAATCTCAATTTATATAAAGTGGATACTGGGAAAAGCCAGAGAGACAAAATGAATATTTGTTATAAACTCAACTGTAGGTTTAGCATTTCAAAATATATAGCTACTACCCATTAGTAGGTTAGGAAAATATTATGCATGGAGAGAGTAACAGAATAATTAAAATCGGAGAGTATAGTACAATAGATATTGGAGAGAAAATCAAGTTTTTGGTAGGGAAGGGATTGTTTTGGGTGTGAGGAAGTAATAGTAGAGGTAGTTGGAAGAGTCAGTGCAAGGTGGAATGCCTCAGATTCACACTACACCAACTGTCACACCTCAGCATATCTGTCTAAAGCAAATTTCACTGTAGCTCTGACCATCACGCTCATCTCTCAGCATGCCACTCTGATGCTTTGATACTTGCACACTTCTACCATTTCCTCCCTCCATACTTCCTAAACAGTAAATTCATTACACAGCTCACCACACTTACGAAGGGCCACACGCTCTTCAAAGATTAAACTGGTAGCGAAGCTTAGGCAGTCCATGGAGTTGGTCAGCAACGTGTGCTTGGCACTACTTAAGCATAAACGAGCCCCACGGAGTATTTCTTTTGGGGGGGGGGGCTGGTACCTTTAACCAACAATTGGCTAAGCTTCGGGTGTTGTTCTAAGAGGATCCACTATGTCTGCCTGGGATGACATGATCGGCAGACCACGATGCTTTACCAGAGATGGCCTGCACCTGTTGCCCTTGGGATTCCAGACACTGGCTAAGGCTCTTGCCACCCCTATAATGGCTTTTTTAGGCAAAGTTCAAAATGACAAATTCACCACTAACAGGTACAAGCAAGCAAAATCTGAGGGTAATGCTACAAGTCGAAACCTCAAAATGCATTCACTCGAGGCACTCAAAATGGAGAACAGACATCTGTGCAGTGACAAAGACCTGGTTCAATGCTCCAGAGAGCACCCCCTGCATTACCAGGCTATACCGCACCTTTTCAGCCACATAACCTGGACTGAAACACTAAAGGCGGAGGAGTGTCCATATTCATTAAGGACATCCACACCTCCAAGCTAGTTGCTCAGCATAATGCACCCGATCTCCAAGCTAGTTGCTCAGCACACTGCAGCAGAGATTATCCAAGTACAACTAACTCTGGGACAAAACAGCAATCCAAATTGCAACTTGCTACAGATCCCCCACCATGCCCCAGGATTCCCACTCATTTACTAATACACTGAAAAATATCAGGGTAAAACCCAACACTCCAATAATGGAAGATTTCAACTACTCCATTAACTGGGAAAACCTACTCATGTACCAACTCTTCTGCAATTCATAAATTCCACACCACCACCAGGGGAAGCAATATCCTAGACCTGGTCATTACCAACATGGGGAACCGGTGTTCCACACCAGAGGTCAATGCTTCATTGGTCAAATCAGACCACAAGCTAAATCAGCCTACACATCCACATCCCACCCCCTCACCCCCATTAGGGAAACCACGGTAAAAAATTTCTCCAAAGCCAACTTCATAGTTAAGACAGAAATGGCAAACTTCACGACACCCATGCAGACAGAATACAAGTACGACTGCGGAATCCTACACAAATGCACTTTATAAGCACTTACGAGTGCATGGATAGTGCTCTCCCTAACTGAACCAAGATGCTACCCTCCGAAAACGGAAGCCAATCTGGTGGCTCCCTGCCATAAACAAACTGTTGCAAAAAAAAAAAAAAAACCTCCCTGGTCAGCCTCAGTAAGAAGCTGAGATCCCTCAAAATCTAGTTAGGAAAACAAAAATCACCACGGATTCTAAAGACAACCACAAAGCATTCTATAGCTATGTTAAGAATCTCAATGGCAACATTCAAATCTGCTCAGTTACAGCACAATGGCACTAATTATACAGAACCAACTGATATTGCCAACATCATGGCAGACAGGTGCAGTGCTAACTTTAACCCCCCACCCCCTAAAGGGCCCATCTCTATACCAGAAGAAAGCAAAGTTACTGTAATCACAGCTGCACAGGTAAAAAAAAAAAAAAAAAAACACTCTCCAAAGCCAAGTACACAGCATCCATGGGACCCGGCAACATCCCAGGCTGCATTGTATATGAACCACAGAATTAACTGGCACCCCACCTAAGCACCATGTCCAATCACAGCCTCGCCTCAGCTTTGTGCACACTTGAAATGCACACAGCGACAGTTGTCCCACTCCTCAAAGGGGGAGCCACCACGGACCCCGGGAACTACCACCCCATTAGCCCAATGAGTCTGGTTTGCAAGGCCATGGAACTTATAGAACAAAGATTGGACCCCACCCAGTTCGGGTTTGTAAAAGGCAGATCATGTCTCCTGAACCTGACCGACTTCTTTTAAGCAGTCACCAAAGCCGTAGACGAGGGCAAGGCGGTTCATACAGCCTATCTAGATCTCGCCAAGGCTTCTGCCACCACCCCCCACACTGGAATTGTAGATAAACTCAATAAACTAGGTATAAATCCCCATGTCACAAGATGGCTTGGCAACTGGCTCACCGACAGAACCCACACTGTGAAAGTAGCAGACTCCAAATCAGACTTCAGACCAGTGGCAAGTGGAGTACAACAGGGTTCAGTCCTGGGTCATCTTCTGGTTGGTATTTCTCTGAAGTACAGGCCAACACAGAAGGTCTTTGGCTAAATTCGCAGACAACTGCAAACTAGGAGCCATAAACTCCTAATGATGTGGACATCCTACAAAAGGTCTCACTGAGACAGATGCCTGATGTTAAAGCCATGGCCTCAAACTCAATGGCAAAAAGTGCACAGTCACCCCCTTTGGTAAAAACTCTACACCCATGGAGGTGTGACGAGACCTTGGGACACAGGTAGACTGCAGTCTCTCCTTTGATAAATCACATTGCCACAGTAGCCAGGAAATCCTATGTGGCACACATCATCCAAAGGGGGGGGGGGGATTCTTCCCCTCTACTCATCACTCAGACCCATTAGAGAGTATAACACCCCTTTTGGTATGTACCTCACAAGACAACAGGAAAGGCCGCTGAAATACCTCACAACGAGGATTACTGGCCTCAAACAGATGCCTTACACAGACAGTCTCAAAAACACTCAAGCTTTCCATCACCTACTCAAGAGCCGATCTCTGCCCAGCATACAAAGCTATGTCAAACCCAGAGCTGTTGAATATGCTTCACTTAAAGAAATCCCAATCCACCTAGGCTACACGCTCTAGGGACCTAAACCTTCTCACCACAATAAACAAAACATGCTGATAAGTCATGTCCCAGAGACTCCCCATACTCTGGGACAAACTACCTATCTACATTAAACGAAGCTCCTCATTAGCACTCAAAAGAAAAATCTTGATGATTGGATGGGAAATAGGAAATTCACCCCAGGGATCACCTCTGTGGCTCTGTTCGACAGCAGGGGCACAGGAAAATAATTCCTGGGGTGGCGAAAGCCAGGGTACCTTTTTGGCTAGGCTTGTATAGGCCCTAGGGCCAATAGCCTAGTACCTACCTACGAACCCCTAGTACCAATTTTTTAGTGATACAAAGAGGCAAAATATCCATGAATTTGTGGGCTATAGACCATCTTAGCATTGATGTTGCGAGCAGGTACACTGCCAGTATCAGTAGGGTCTGAGAGATGCCATCTTGAACAAGCCGAGAGAAATATATGGTGGTGCTCAGTTCACAAAGAAAGACTTTGTAACTACATTACAGATGAGACAGAATTCAGTGCATCAACCAACCTACCAAATGAAACTGCTCATCCTGTCTCTTAAAAAAACCCAGCTCTCCATCCCATTTTCAGCCTTATAAGCAGTTCCAAGACTAAAATAGTCATGTGAACTAGGAGACTGCAAATAAACAAGCTCATAAATGGTTTCCCTCTCTTCTCTATGGTGCCACCATACTGACAAACATTCAGACTACCTTAAAACAAATTAGAATCATGCAACCATAAAATTGCAAACTTTGCTATTAATGCACAACACACTGTACTATCAAAACCCCTCAAATGGTTAAAAACGACCCCTCCTCCTTGACCAACTACAAGTTAATATAGTGCATAAAGTAGTATGCCAAACAAACGCCCAGCTCTCAACTCAAAATCTATACTTCCACCAGAAAGAAAACTGGTCAATATCTATAGTACTACACTGTAGCAAAACTCTGGAACGTCCTAAATAGTATCAAGACTATCCCTAACCAAAAGGACAAATAAATAAATCTGGCAGACATCTTTTTCAAAGCTGTGCTTCCTTTCATTGCACTATTGACAATTTACTTGTCTAACTTCTCTTTATTAGCTATAAAAGGACTGCTTTTGTTTGGTCACGGTTACTGACACTGCAGGCACACACAATAAAAAAGCTACTCTCCCATGTACATACATTATATATTCATTTTCTCTAACAGTCCTTCAGTAAAACATTACTGAAATTGCACAATTACCTTCCCTTAAACCTCACCCCTTACGAGCATTAATCGGTACGTATTGATCCCAGAATATATGTAGTTTGTGCCATCTTTAAGATGCCCTTAGTTCTTTTCTCACTCTTTTAAAACAATATTGAGTATTTCAAATACAGCAAGTTGAGCTTAATTTCATAAGAGGCGAGTAAAGACACCCTTGCTAAGCTAACCTAGCAAATCCAAAATCTCCAAGCACTTAAAAAAACATCTAACTTAAAACATTCCTGGCATTGATTTTAGATTTCCTTACAGCACAGGAATCAAGGTGTGTGTAGAGCTTCTGCAAGCCTTCTAAATGTTCTAACCTTAATTGAAAAATAACCTCAATCATTTAAATGACCTCTGTACATGGGATCCCAAAGCAAATGAAAAGTGCTTAGCCTGGATGTCAAAACATTTGACAAACACCCGTACTTCACCACAAAGAAATAGAAGCCATCAATAGAAAAGCCATTGCTGCTTCATTCCAAACACAAACTTCTTAATCCAATACAGAATCATATTATCCAGACAGTGTGTAATACAACTTTTCCCTATACCAAAACATGGGAAACAAAGGAAACAATGCACACACAAGATTAAAAGGGGCAATGGGCAGTAGCATAAAAGGGGCAATGGGCAGTAGCATACAAGGGGCAATGGGCAGTAGCATACAAGGGGCAATGGGCAGTAGCATACAAGGGGCAATGGGCAGTAGCATACAAGGGGCAATGGGCAGTAGCATACAAGGGGCAATGGGCAGTAGCATAAAAGGGGCAGTGGGCAGTAGCATAAAAGGGGCAATGGGCAGTAGCATAAAAGGGGCAATGGGCAGTAGCATAAAAGGGGCAATGGGCAGTAGCATAAAAGGGGCAATGGGCAGTAGCATAAAAGGGGCAATGGGCAGTAGCATAAAAGGGGCAATGGGCAGTAGCATAAAAGGGGCAATGGGCAGTAGCATAAAAGGGGCAATGGGCAGTAGCATAAAAGGGGCAGTGGGCAGTAGCATAAAAGGGGCAGTAGCATAAAAGGGGCAGTAGCATAAAAGGGGCAATGGGCAGTAGCAGAGGGGTTTTACTCAATAGAAACAAATCAAAGTGTGAAACACCCACCCATAAATGGGAGGCAGTGTTAAAATAAAGCTACTTAGTAAGCCTGTTTACAAAACATGCACTGAAGTACTAATATTGTTTTCTGAACATAAAACCATGTAATCACTGGAAGAAAAAATGAATTAAAAAGTAGAAGGATCACACCAGTTTATAGCACGAGGGCAGACTAGCAGCAACATTTCGTAACAGAGCAGATAAAGAGATTCCTATCAAGAGCAGCTAAATCAAAACACAAAGTGAAATCCTACCCACAACAAGCAGCATTAAAACAAAGTGATAAGGAAAAACATGGCAAAATAACGTAAGTTATCAGCTATGTGACTCGCCTAGACCTCACACTGGAAGCATCTCTAGTAGTTTCTCAGATTATATTAGGTACACAGCAAAATGGATACAATTAAGGGCAGAGACCAAGATGCCCCACCTAACAGTTTATGCAAAACGTAACAATCCTACCTACAACCACAATAAAACCAGATATCCCTAACCACAAAGCATACACCAATAGAGACGTGGAGCCACAACAAGGCAACCTACTAAACTTAAACATTGCCTAATACAAACCAAAGTCAAGGAGACAGAAAAAAGCCGAATGAAAATTACAGACCAACCCATCTCAGATGCAGTGCGGCGACTGAACATCTCGACCTCCCCAAAAATAGCTCATTTTACCAATCTCAATGTAATTACTTTTACTAAAACATTTACCTTAACTGTATCCACAAAAAAAAAACAACATTAGGCACAAAACAAGGATACCAACATTTACCACGCTACTGCTGTCATTACGCTTACGTTCAATAACACTACAACATACCCAAATACAATCCATCAGTACACACACACACAAAGTAAACACTAAACACACGAAGTCGGCTTCCCAGAAACAAAACAGACGCTGCATTAAAATAAACTTGTCAAGACTCCAGACACCCAAGTACATCTTAGATAACGACAGTTAAGTTTATATTACGTAGCCGACATCAACATAACAAAACAAGACCAACCACCACTACGAAAATTAAACACTATTATAAATGTAAATTAAACAGCATAACATTTTAAATATGCATCAAATTTAGCTTTTGCTGTTAGAAATACTTACCAACACGGCCATGCCCATGGCTAACGTGACCTCTTAACTTTCTAGTCTTCCTAAACCTAGTAGGCTGAAAAAGAAACGCAATTAAACCAAGCACCTAAAACATTCAGATTTAGTTAACAATCATACAGAATCGCCCGCAGTTCACGTTCTCTATAATTTTTAATTAATGCTTGTACACTATATACAGCACGTATCTTTTAATTTCTCCTTCCAGGCCCTTACATGCAGCAATTGTAACTTCCACTAAAGATATTTGAATAAAGTAAAACATATACATTCGGTTAGAAAGTTAACGGTATATCAAAAGCATTCCACAACAACTTTTTCGTTAAAATAAACATTTAACACAGAGATGGCAAAAGATTTAACAAACAAACCCATTCTCGATAACTACAAGCAAACCTACCATCTTGGGGGGTGACGTCAAAAGGAAAAATCTCGCGTTGAAAAAGAGAATAACGATTAAGAATCCAAGGCAAGCATCTATGTTGTACTACTGAAACTGATACAAAAAGTGATTGACCCGGAAGTTGTTTTTGTGCGCCTGCCTCCTAAAATTCCTTTTTCCTGCTGCTCTAGATAGGAGTAACGTGTTTTGCCTAATTCAGAAAAATGAGTGTCCCGGCTTTTATCGATATTACTGAAGAAGATCAGGTTAGCATTGCCTACTGGTCTTGCTGTCTAAAATAGGAGTCACATTATGTTACTATTTATGCTGCCAACAACTGCTCCGTTGCATTGTGAGTAGATAGTAATAACCAAAGGCCCGTTGCACTTTGGAGAGTAATCGGTAATGCAGGATCTCTGGTTGATGTTATTGTAATTAGAGATCCACACTGAGAGTGAAAAAAGCTCACTAATGGTGATTGTTATAGTTGCCAATTTAATAGGTGATATACTTCTGAAAGCAGTTCGCATAGTTTTGTTTGTTTGAAGCACAACTTCCTTCAACAGTATTAGAAGTAATTAGTTGCTTTGATAACTTTGGGTAGTACGCATACACAAATACAACACCTGTAGTACTACATCCGCCAGTGCTGCTGTCTGTGTTTCTGGAATGTCCAGTTGATGGAGTACTGTGTGTGTGGTGGTAACCCGGGTCCTCACCTTGTGGTTCATTTGTTAGTAATGTGAAGTGTTTTATTTATGTATGTATCTCCCTCTCTCTGGGTGTGTGTATATCCATGTATATGTGTGTATCTATATATGTGTATGTGTCTATATGATTGTGTGTGTGTGTGTGTGTGTGTGTATGTGTGTGTATATATATATATATATATATATATATATATATATATATATAAAATGTGTGTGTGTGTGTATGTATATGTATATATATATATATATATATATATATATATATATATATATACACACATACATTATATATATATATATATATATATACATATATATACACACACATTTTATATATATATATATATAAAGTTGTGTGTGTGTATATATATATATATATATATATATATATATATATATATATAAAAAATGTGTGTATAAATATATATATATATATATATGTGTGTGTGTATTACATTTTATATTTGTTGACTGGGTTTGTCCAACTGGGCTACAAATGCCCATTTTCTGCAGAGGCCCGAGGAGAAAAGCTCCAACAGAAAATAGAAATTTTACGTATTAAATACATATAGAAATACATTTATCAGTACCACAGATTACTGCATTACAGTGCCACACATTACATAAAAAAAAAAAATATATATATATATATATATATATATATATATATATATATATATATATATATGTATGCATTGCATATATATATATATATATATGTGTGTGTGTGTGTATGTATATATATTATATACATGTAGGCAGACAATGATCGTTCTGTAAAATTTACAGATTTTGTAATTGTTGGCATATTTGAACTCATTTCATTTAGAATTTCATT
Organism: Protopterus annectens; assembly: GCF_019279795.1. Lineage (NCBI taxonomy): Eukaryota > Metazoa > Chordata > Ceratodontiformes > Protopteridae > Protopterus > Protopterus annectens. The sequence continues at coordinate 286,863,653 of NC_056751.1, read as the reverse complement.
TGGTGGTGGCTCATACTGGGGTGACCTGCAGCTTTAAGCACATGATGGGGAGTGAATAGGTGCAGATGAAGGAAACAAGTTAATTGGAAGGCAGGATTTAACTAAGTAAATCAAAATCCATGTAACAGTTCTAATTAATCCTACCACCCCATATATCTTCTGTATCTACCAAAACTCATTATGTGCTTTTGAGGTGATAGATTTGCAAAGGTAAACGTATTGTAAAAGCTTCTGGCAAACTGCTTCTAGAATGTAAGTTTTCTAGCTGTACTTTTGTTTTGTTTTTTTGTTATATTTTTTGTGTGCGTTTATGTAGAGCACAGCCATCTTTATTTTGGTTGTCAAATGTGTAGGTTACCATGCAGTTGTCACAGACTAGGATCATTAGCTGTCTGGAATATACTGATTAAACAGAATGCGTATTAGGTGGTGAAGTATCACTGACCTGATAATTATGGTGATGGTTATTAGAGTATAGCAATGCCAGTGGAGAATGTAATATGTTCTGAGCTTTTCTTCCCGGGCCTCCACTGAAAATGGGTTAATGCCCAGTTGGACTTTCTTGGCAAGTAAATGTCAATTAAATAAATATACAGAGTGTGTGTGTGTGGTATTGCTTGATGGGAGTCAGTGGACATGGGGTGCTTGTACGTGTACTTCACAGACATCATTTAGGTCAACCTCTGTTTAACATTTACTAACAAACAAATGGTGTAAAGAATAAATCTTTATAGTAGAAAATAAATGGGTAAGTTCATCCCATGCCATCAAGTGCCTTGTCAAAAAATGCTCTATGGAGATTAGAACCATAGGGTGGCAATTTCAATGCTAGAAACAAACATACATGTCAAAGAAGGCAGTAATTAGCAACATTTGTGACCCAGTAGATTTTTGGAAGTAGTTAAATTAAGCAAATCAGATGGTATTTTAGTCATTTTCAGAGTTCTGTTATCTTGTCAGTGTGGATGCTCTCAGTAATAGCTCTTTCCTCGGTATTTAAGAGTAACATTGATTTTTCATTTGTAATATTGTATCAGAGCAGGCCACCCTAAGCATTTGTGTGTGTGTATATGTATGTATATGTGTATAATACATACACAAAAAATTGGTCTTGAGTAGACCAAAATCCCACTTACCAGATGTTCAAAAGACCAAGATGGAAAAACCCAAAACTCCGTAAGACCGACTGTTCGGAACACAGGCTGATCACTACAGGTAAATAACAGCTTGACCATAATGTTGACCTTTGACCCTTACCTCTACAGAAGTACAATCTCAGAGTTGGTATATTTAGTTAGGTGGGGTGTGGGGGTAAAGCCCCCATATGGGTGAGTTTTCTTTGCTTCGGTTTTAGTTTGTTTGTTGGGCTGGGTGAGCGGCCACTTACCCGTAGTGATCTGTCTGTGTTCCGAACGGTCGGTCTTCTGGAGTTTCGTGTTTTTTGTCTTGGTCTCGTACATCTGTGCATATGCGTGTGTGTATGTATATCTATACAGATGTATAGCTTTATATATATATATATATATATATATATATATATATATAGGTCTACTTTAAAATGTTGAATTATCACAATGTCAAGTGTTACAAAGCCGAGACGAGAATGGTGAAAGTACAGTGTATTGAAAACGCACTAGATCGAGTAGCAGAACACCAAAAAAGGAAGCTCAAAACATTAAAAATGAAAAACGTGGACTTTCAAAACATCAAAAGTCTTATCGTAATATTCTGTGCTTTAAATAGCTCACTGTCATTTTAAGACGTTGTACCAAGTACCTGCAACATGGTGAATGTAACATTTGAAAGGCTTGGAGTGGTAGGTCGCCTGTATACAACCACAAAATTCCAAAAGGGTAAGGACATTTTAATTATAGGTGGATATATTTACAACTTAGAACGAACAATAAACAGTAAAAAGTATTGGTGCTGCAAAAGGAAACGTATAGAGAAGTGTAAAGGTAGAGCAGTTACTGTAGCTCTCCCCAATGGTGAATAACTGTGTAAATCTATCCCACACCATCATACAGGTAATCCGGTAGAGGCAGAGAAATACCTCGTGTAATGAATTAAAGCAAAAGGCTGTACTGTCCAGATACACCCCTTGTTTAATTATTTACGATATTATGGCATCCACGTCTGTAGAGTTTGTGTCAAGTGTACCCAATCAGAAAGCATTACTGCAGCAAGTGGGTAGAATTCGTAGGGCATAGACAAGTTAAGTTTGGAAAATGTAAACTTGAGTGATTTTCCTCTGAAAGATGGTGAATTTATTGAGAAGTGTGTCAGATCCTGCAAGTGATTTAACAGTACTAGTGTTTACGACCATCTGCAACCTGTATGATTTAAGTCACTCTACCATCTCGTTTATGTATAGGGTATAGTATGCAGGAAATTATGTAGTTTTCATGGTATCGTGCAATATGGCGAATATAATAAAACTGTCCCATTGGTTTACTGTCTAATGTCTAAAACATCCTTGTGGTCATATAGTGTGATGTGGGATTGCATTTTCCACCTGTTAAATGAGTATCAGTTTGAGACATCAATAAAATATGTTGTGTGCGATTTTGAGATTGCTGGCATAAAAAGTCTGCGCAGCAATATTACTAGTGTTACTGTCAAAGGTTGCTTCTTCCACTTTGGGCAGAATATTTGGCATAAGGTGCAGGCTTTAGGTTTGTCTACCTTGTATAATTCCTGCCAGAAGTTTAAATTCGCTGTTAAAGCCTGGTAGCATTGGCATTCTTAGAAGAGGAGGAGGCTTTACCTGGATTTTATGTATTACGGTATGCGTTTCCTGTGGAAGGCAGAGAGTTGTTGAGGTACTTTAGCGACTGGTACCTTTTGGGGAAGGCAAGAAAGTTTGCAATCAGAAGTCCACCTTCTGCTTGCTTTCCACCCTATTTCCTGTTAACTTTGGAACATATCTGAATTAAATGCCTTGTGTCTGCCTAGAAACAAAATAGTATAGAAGAGTGGCACAGGAGACTTAAGATTGTGTTAGGGTCTCTGACAACAGATGTAGCAGTTTTACTAACTACACTAGCATGCGAGGAAGACAAGGTTGAGGAATTGCGATTTTGTTTAGCTGCATGATGTCCACCATCGAAGAAGAGATAACTGCTTGTGCGGCACTCACAATTTCAACATGTCTTGAATAACAAAGCTTCCAAATTTACAGTAAACTCTCTGAAAGCAATCGCAAACTTGCTGAAATTTATAATTTGTACGTATTTAGCCTACTGTTGTGGAATGTGGTACACACTGTATTTCTTGGAAATGGATGGCATGAAGTGGTAATGGTTGCACGAGTGGAGGATTTTTAGAACACAAAAGAAGCAACTGCATACTAATTGGAACGTCACGATGTACTGATAGTCTTGTATTCTGGTTTATTAGTTGGCACATCAGATTAGTTTTATGTTTTGATTCTACGGTTTCAGCATTGTACACAATTTGTTTAGAAGCATGCACAGGTGAAAGGACTTAAGTGTAACGTCTGCAGGTTTAAATTCGATGTTTTTCATGTCTGTGTTTTAGGATTCACTTTTCTGTGTTCTAGTACTCGAGATCTAGTAAGTTTTTGATGCATTGTACTTTTGTCATTCTTGTTTCGGCTTTATAAACATTCAACCTTGTGATAATTCAATGTTTTAAAGTAGGTGTGTGTGTGTGTGTGTGTGTGTGTGTGTGTGTGTGTGTGTGTGTGTGTGTGTGTGTGTGTGTGTGTGTGTATTTTGCACATTTATATTTATTTTGAAAATAGTCATAATGGAGTTTATCCAGAGTAAAGGTGGACCTATTTCTGTGCAACTGTGAGGACCTGCTTTTGTTAGATACAGTTATGTAGTAAAGTATGAGTTTAAGAGTAGGTCTTGCAGTTTGAATCTTGTGGCATTCATTCAAGGGATGACAAACAGTTGACGGTCTAGCAGTAAATACAAGTTAGTCTTAATCTTGCTATGGAGTTTGACACTATTCCTTATAAATGAATGACAACATTTAAAATATTACTTCATATATAATTCAAGAAAACATTAGTTGAGCAACAGGAACAAGTCATTTCGGGGGGGGGGGGCACTTTTTTGCTAATGACATGGGTTGCCAGTGGTGTCTGACAAGGCTGCGTCTTGGGTATACTTCTTTTTGGACTGTTCTTCCTTTTTTAACCACTTTTTTATTAATTTTTTTAAGTAATAAGCAAACCTACATTAAGAGAAAAGAAAACAAACCATGTTGACCTTTTTTCTTTTCATTGGATTATACATCACATATCTTTTCTGTCTTTATAACTATCATCAGTCCAACATTACATAATTTGCTCAATTCATGCCTTCATTTAAACCTCACTCCTCCTCCTGAACATTCTTCTGCATGTATTCTTCCCATAATTTCCATTTATTTTTACTCTTCCAGGTCTTTTATTTCTTTTATAATAATCAATATTTCAGAAGCAGTTGGTTAAGATGTAGATTTTCACTTTCTAATTGTTTTTTTTTGGCAGCCAACAGAAATCCTCTTAAGGTCTTACTGTGTCTAGGTAATTCAGAGCCTGTGATACATCCTCACTATTGCAAATCAAGGTCCAGTCTCCACCTGTAATTAATACTTCCTGCTTAAATCTGATTATTTCTCCCAATATTTTCTTAAGCTCTCTAATACTACCTTTTGGTGGGATATAAATACATGCCAATGTAATACTCTTTCTTTATCAGTAGCACCTTAATACCACAAATTTACCATTAGTTTCTTCTTTTTTCCTCTTCTATCACTGAGACCCTCTAGCAATGAGTATCCTTACTCCTGTTTTCCTTTGTTTCTGATATTTTGCTGAATATCCAGCCTGAAATCCTTTCTCTATTGTATTCACTTGCTCATTCTTTTCAAAATACATTTCCTGCAGCATTGCTAGTATTCAATACTACTTCTTTTTGTCTAGATCTGTAAGGCCATTTACCTTCCAAGATAATACTGATAGTGTGGCTTTTGTGATTAAAAAGCTATTGTTCCCATGTAATATACATGATGGTGTTTTTTTCTTTTTTTAATGTGCTTTTCCAACTTTCGTGTTGCATGCACACACTAAAGATTGGGCAGACTGATCTTTAGTACACTTATTTTCATCTCAGTTGGAACATACTTCACATTCTTTTCAAGACTTTTTTGTTTTAATGAAAACTGTTATACAAAAAAAAAACTAAATACATTTCCAGAATGCCCACATTCCATGCTAACTTGGAGCAGATAAACAAAACTATGCACATCTTCAAAAAAAGGAATATTTCCTCTCCATGTAGGAACAATTGCCCCAAATCAGCAGAAGTACACATAAGGCCTACTAAACCTAAAATTAAGGTTCCCCATGCTAAAACATGTGTTAGTCAGTGTTCCTACCTACACTGATTGGTGACTTTATCTATTTTCTATCCCATATGTGAAAAATAGGTCATATGCTTTCAGAAAAACAAACCTTTATCCCTAAGGAAAAAGAGCACTGACTATTTTTAAATAAAACTGAATTGAGCACTGTTCTAATGCATTGGAGTATTCCTGCTGTTAGGGAGGCTGATATCTCTTAGCCACTTCCCATAATTTCCAACTTTATTTTTACTGAACTGTTTGCCATTGTACATTTTAAATGTTGCATTTTCTTAGCAAAGAATGCACAGAATTCTCAGGATTAATTGCTTGCACCGGCAGATAGCTTGACTTCATGTAAAAGTAGTCGGCAACGAGGTAAAAAAATCAGCCAACATATGTGCAGATGCATGATACAGGAAGAAATCTTTGTAAAATTTTATTCAGAACAGAATGTACAACTGCCTTCATCTACAGACTTCTTGACTTCCACTGAGTACATTTGCTAATGAAAGTAAAAACAAGCTAATCTCTTTGCAGATACAGGGAACTTCAGTGGTTTTTTTTTTTTTTTTTTTTTTTTTTTATGGCTTTCATCATTTTGTCGTTTATCAATCCTACTTGTTTACATAAAAAAAACTCTCTTTAAAGAGTAAGCCAAGGGCAGTAATCTTGACATCCACCCTTGTAAAAATAAGAGGAATTATCTTAATTGTACATATAGTGCAATTGGTGCACTTTTACTCCCACCCCAGCAGTTCAGGATCCGCAGCATGTTAACTTAATCTTGTTTCAGTCCAGCCTTTCTTCTTTTTTAATACTGTAAAACCCGTATAGCTTACAACTAAAAGTAACTTGTTTACTGTAATATCGTTGACACATACAACAGTTAATGAAAATACTCCTCCCCATTTAAAATACCCTGATACACACTGTGCAAAACTGCTTTACTATATATCACACAGTTTATATAATAAATGTTTCTTACTAATAAGAACAAAATTGTTTTACTTAGTTATTTTTTCTTTTAGCGTCCTAAAAATTAAAGATATAAAGTGAGTATGTCACACAGTTTTATCTACATCACACCCACAAGTTTAACCAACTCAGCAGAAGTCCAGCCTTTCTCAACTACTTTTTCTTGCAGAGCCATATTTGACAAATGTGACCAATGCTTTACAGTCTCCCATTTATTCATTACTTGTAGTGTTGCTGGTCTTCATCCTGTTTGTCTCCATCTCCATCTCACATAACTAGATTCTGGTTCAAGTCCAAGATACTCCTGAATTTTCAGATCTCCTCCTGTGCTTTTTTCTCTCTCAAACATTTTCCTTTGGAATGTTGGAAAATGTTTCACTGGTAGGTAGAGTCTCCCCCTCTCTCTCTGAGCTTTGTTGTCAAAAAATAAAAAAAAATAAGAAACAGATTCCTCTTCTGCTTGCTGCCTCACTTTTTTGTTGGATAAGCTTTTTTTTATTTCCTTCTTAGCCTGTTCTGCATCCAAAAACGTCTGCTCCTCTAGGAAACAATATCCTTAAGACAATTGGATACAGCAGTTCAAATCTCACATTTGTCTCTCAAAATTCCCTGATTTGCTGGATAAATTTGCTAAGTAATCATTTTCCTCAAACATTCTGCTGTCTCCAACTTTTTATACTTTTCCCTTCTGTCACAGTTTTGTCAGAATAAACTATTTATACCACTATGATTCCATTTTTACTAGTAAAGGTCCTAACTGCTTCCTCATGGCCAAGTTTGTCACAGACACTCTGCACCCTTTCAGTTAACAAATCCTGCTGTGGAGTACCAGTCCAATTGCTTATTTGTGCTTTCATAAAATTAATACAGTCTGTGCTTTCCAATTCTCTGGTACAGCAGAAAATGTTAGTTTTTATGTGTATTCTTTGTCTTATAACTCTACTTCTTGAGAAACCTCATATTCCGCTAGCTCTGCCCCCTAACTCTGCCATTTTTTGAAATGGCACTTCTTGAGAAGCCTCATACTCGGCTAGCATTTTCTTCATTTCGGCCTCTGATTTTTGCAGTTTTTTTTCAGTTGATCTGAATAGCTACTTAAACATTTTTTCTGTTTTTTTTTTTTACACCCCTTTGTTATTTGAGTTAATGTATTCCTCCAATGTTTTCAATCACCTCTGAGTACATTTTATTTTTTTTCTCTAAATTACTGAAAGGAATCTCTTGTACCAAAACTAAAGCTTGAACTTTTTTTTTTTTTTTTTTGCCGAACAGCTGCAGGATTCTTCCCAACCAGTGTTTTTGTCTTCACCTTTTCTAGTTGATTTTCTTTCTGGCTCTCTCGGTGTTTTCTTTCCTGGAATGCAGGCATTGTACTGACTGGCCCTTAACTAAATTATATACAAAATGAAAAATTTACTGGCTGTTATTTCTCATTTTCTGTTTTCACACTGTGATAGCTGAAAGTAAGTTGTTGATGAGTGTACATCCACCATGGAAGTCCCTTTTGAAATATAAAAGTAAACATGCAAGGTGTATTGTGGGCATAGAAACAATGCTAAAACACAGTAGCAGTCAGGATTTTTAAGTAGATGTTAAACACAAAATAACATTAAACAAGAGCCAATAAATCTAATAAAAATGCACTTAAAAGCAGGAAAATATGTTGCTGCTAACTTAATTCAGTTGGTACATTTTAATTTATATGCTTTTTGGCGTCTTTGATTTTATTGCACCATGGATAAAGTGAGTTATGTTGTATAGGTCATAAATGGTTAAAATATTTAAGAAATGTTATGGAAGGATAATCATCGGACAATAAACCTGTCACATCCTTGGACTACACAACTTATTAAAAAGGCAAAAAGACAACAAAGAGTAATAATAAAAAAAAAATAATAATTAGCATATTGAGACATCATCTCTGATTTTAGTTGCATCATATTGCAATGAATATGGACACCCAGGAGGTCATAAGAACCATGACTGAATTAAATTAAAATTTATTTTAAAATACTGTAAAATGAGTGCTATAGTCAGTGCTGTATATTTCAGTCAGACAATCTACATTTTGCAATCATTATATACAAACTAGTCTCAAAATTTTCCAAAACAGTTGTGCGTGAGATAACATTTAATGAATGAAAAAATGTTGTAGCGAAACCTACGTCTGCTTGCTGTCTGTGGAAAATGACTTACTTGTTTTTGTGTATTTGTGCCATTGGATTTTTTTTTTTTTTTTAAAGTAAAGGAATATACATTTTTCATTGGATGTCTGAATTTTCTTTTTCTCTGCCGCTCTCTGTCTATGTTGTCTTTCTTTCTGTAATATGTATGTGGGTGTGTTTTTGTGTGTGCGGGTATCTACAGTACATTTATTTGTATCTATATAGATGTACACATACGTATGCATTTGTGTGTGCACAGTGTATGTATAATATATTAAATGTCAACTTGCAGAAGTATCGACTCATTAAGTTAACTTGTGCATATTAAAACACTGTTTAATAAACAAAACTACACTGATTGCAAAATGGTTTCATTTTGCAATCAGTCAATTAAATAAACACACAAACATAAATTTATATTTAGAATCCGTAATGCCCTTTCACCTTGAGAGACATTCACATTTTCATTTTTTTTAATAATATGAGGAACATAAATCAGTATTTTTCTCTTTTTTAGCATATAATGCACACCCAGAGCACTGTCTGTCTATATTTCTTTCTCTTATAGCCTTTAGATATTCTTGAAATCTAGTTCTGACTGTTTTGTCCTCTTCTTGTATAAAAATTTTGGAATGGTGACAGAGCAAAGCTAAAGCTACAGTGGTGGTGCCAGAGTTATAAACTGCCACCACTTGAATATTCTGTTTTTCTCTTGAAGGAGTGACCCCGCCCCCCAGTATTCTTTAAGTTAAATTCCCTACCTGCTAAAGATCTCCTGTTTATGAAATAACTTTTTACGAGTAGATTTCTCCTAAACTGACCCTGTTGGAAATGTTAATATTTAGAAACTGTACTTATTCCAAAAGGGTGCTGTCCTTCATCACATGCAAGCGTCTGTTAATTGCAGTAAACATCAGGTCAGTGGATCATTGATAATACGACTGTCTTCTTAACAGTGTTAAGATTAAATTGCAAAAAAGTGCCCACCCAAGCTAACTGTTTCATCGATTTAAAACACCCCAAGAGTTGACCCGATTTAGTTAGGGATCTAGGAACATATGTAGAGAGTAATATAGTGTTTGGCCAACATATAGCCAAGATAGTAAGAAAATCATTCTGTGTCACCCAACTCATAAGCAAGGGTATGGCATCCAGGTTCAGTGAAGTTATAGTACCACTCTACTTGACCTTTATCAGACCCATCATTAAGTGCATTGCCCCCTTTGCCATGTACTTACTAGGCACTTGCAACATTTGTAACACCCTCAAAGGTTCACTCACCAGGAGAATCCAGGATATGAATACTCTACCCTACACAGATCAACTTGAATTCCTGTCTTTGTACTCTTGTCTCCTACAGGTTACTGAGAGGCGATCTATGTCTAGCATGTAAGGCATCCTCGGATGTAACTCTGATGGATCACTTGCACATCTGCAAGACAAACAGCACCAGAAACCTAGATCCAAGGACCTGAATTTTGTCTGCAACCATAAATAGAACATGGTGGAGGGACCGATACGTGCCTCAAAGGATGCACGTGCTATGGAATAAGCTATCAGTATATGTGAAGCAGAGTTCATCCATAACTTTATTCAAAAGAAACCTTCATCATTGAATGGGAATCCGAAATTCACACGTATCTGACCTTTATGTCTCTGAAGAAAAGGTTGATAATTTAAATTAATCCCCAACTAACATACCTCTTTCCACATAACCCTTGCCTACCTCTTTTCTAACGTACCCCACCATATAGACATCCAAGGAACTGTAGGTCAAAACTGGGTTGGGTTGCACTGCAAGGCTTCTAAAGACCATGGTGGTCGTTAGCCTAGTATAAACCTGTGAATTAATGGACATGCTGCACCTCTACGCGCTCGAGAGACTTGAACCTCAGCACTGAAATAAATAGGACATGCTGGAGGGACAGATTCATAACCCAGAGGCTCCCTTCACTCTGGAATAAAATCCCAGTCCAGGTTAGGCAGAGTCCCTCATTGACTCTCTTCAAGAGGAATCTTGATGAGTGGATGGGAGATCGTAGGTTTACCCCGGGTATCACTTCTGTGTCACTGTTGGACAGAGGCACAGTATACTAACCTCGAAAAAGGGCATAGCAAAATAAATTTAAAATGGGTGGCGAAAGCCAAACACATTCTGGCTAGGCTTATAAATGCCCTAGGGCAGATAGCCTAGTATGAACCTATGAACTGCTGAAACCAATAAAAATAATGAGGTAAGTGCTGTTGCTGGGAAAAGCTAGATATTTTATTAAGTAATCTGAGTTGAGCACTTTTGTCAGTTGACTTCAGACGTATTCACAGTCAAATTCATCTCCATATTAACCCCAGCGCTAAAACCAATCTAGAAGCTTGTTAGAAGCAGAAATGCACTAAACATTTACATATTTAATAGGCCAATAGTGTAAGGATATTGATGCTGTAACTTTTAAGGACACGCTTAAAATTTAAGTGCTTGATGTTTCTTGGGCTGCTGAGGCATTAGCAGCAGTTTACTATACATATTGTTTAAAATTACAGTTTCTCAGTCGCTCCTTCTTGTACCATTTTTGCATAGCCAGTAACAGTAAAACAGAAATATTTCAAAATTAGGGCAGGCCATGCTGTGTATAAAAACCTTCTTATTGTCCCTGTAACTATGTGAGGTATTGTCATCTGTCCAGGGAGAGCGGGACAGGGCTTGTAACATACACCAGCATAGTTATTTTGTAAATAATTTTGTGTCGTTTGATTATCACATTGACTTGTACAGTTGCTTGTGTTAAAAAATGTATCAACAGTGTTGTAACTGATTAAATGTTGATGTTTAAAACAAAGAATTCTGGAAGGGAAGAGTACAAGTTTTTGAAATTGTTCTGTATCTTTCAGATACTCCAACAGATCTTTGCAAAGCTCCGAGTGTGTATTGTACCAGAGTCAGTTGATTAATTGTGATGTCATTCTATAACCAGCACTGAGAGGAGGGAGCTCTCACAGCAGTTTTGTTTTGTTGTCTTTGGAACCTGATATAAAGATCTGTGATGTCATTCTATAACCAGCACTGAGAGGAGGGAGCTCTCACAGCAGTTTTGTTTTGTTGTCTTTGGAACCTGATATAAAGATCTGTGACAGTTATCACAGTCAGGTGTTAGTTGTTCAGTTCAATTTTAGAAGCTCATCACCTTGCCTTATGGAAGTAAGCATCTCAGCATGTAATCTTGCCTTACTGTATTAATTAAGTTAGTTATAGAAAAGTTATTCTTTAGACAGTCAGGAAATACAGTGAGAGTAGTTAAGTATTGTTTTTCTGCATCTGTTTGAATCTGTCCAGCTGTGTTATTTTTATTTCTCCTGTGATTAAGACTGTGGTGTTTATTGTATTTGGATATTTAGTATTGTCATATTTTCTGTTTTATTGTTAAACATTTTTATACCTTTCATTGTGGCTGGTCTTTTAGAGAATCATTTTAACGTCTTGAGAGTATTTGTGCTTATTTTAGTGACACCGTGGCCACTACGAAAAGCCTTGCTGCTTTGGTTGCACTCTACCAGTTATGTTAGTATTGATTTTACTCAGTCTAACTGCTTACCTTTGTAAACACCTGAGAGTGATTGACTTGTGGCAGCGTGGTTGCCTTGTAGTCTGGACAGAAGGGGTAGAGCTAGTAAATCTTTATCAGCCTTTACCAAGTGTATGTTTGTGTGTGTAAATCAAATGTCCAGGTGTGGATGTGTCAGCTACTTGCTGGGACCCAGTCAGTACTCCAAAGTGAGTCTTGTTTGGGATCTGGAGATGGTCTCCAGTTCCAGGTCTGGAGCATGTTCCCTATGTGCTCTTGGGGGAAATTGTACTTGATGCAGAGAGCTCCATTTGAAAATACTGTGTAAATCCATTCCTGTTTTTAATGGTTGTCTCTCACCGATGTCAGTGGTGCGGATAGCGGCCCCTTGATTACTGGCCTGGAGTACAGAGGCAGTCAGTCCCTTCTCCTCAGTGCTTAAGCATGAAGGTAAATATATGCACTTATTAAAAAAATAATAATAAAAAAATGCCATCAGCAATATATGCTATTGTATTCCACATTTGATTTGAATTTTGTGTCACAAACATTTCTCCAACATTTAGCTATTGCCTTTTCTGTATCAGTCTGTATCACTTGCATTTTATTGGATTGTTACTGTTAGTAGGCAAGTACTAGACTTGTTGCATAGTTCATAGGTAAGCACTGAGGTAGTTGCCCTTGTCGGCCATTTTAAGCGTAGCCAATTTCCCCTTTCAAAAATGAGACTCAAACCCTGTACCTTGCTTTTGTGAGGTAAACACCTTAACCGTTATATTTCCTTACCTGTTGCACCCAAAGGTGCCACAACCTTAGTTGTCTTTTGGCTGTTCTTCCTTTCTAAATGTTCCTAATGTTTTTACCCTGTGTTATTGAAAATGGGGAAATCTTGTATCACTTTTCAATTCCATGTTCTGACATCAAAATACTGCAAGTATTATTGATATCTTTTGACTGGGTATTTGCTATACAAGTTAAGACCTTTCCTCTGGTTCTTTCTACTCCTGCTGGGTGTTCATTTAATCCCTGTGCAGTAAACTGGGTTTTGTTAATGGCTTGAATTTCACTTCTCTCTTGCTAATTTCAGAATATGCCTACTTGGTAAGGGCTGTAGGTTAACTCCTAGATTTGAATTTCTCTAATTAAATCCCAGTTTCATTGTTAAAAATGTCAGCCAAAGTAGTGACATGGATGATCTGAGCCATCTGCTCTTTTAACACATTTTTATTTGAATCATTAGGATGCATACAGTGATATACTAAGTATGAGTTGTTGCAAAGTTACTTTTTTGGCTAATTCAATAATTGCTGTCTGGACAGACATTCATCTCTACAAATAAAAATGTGGCTTTGACTTTGCTTTAGTTAAATGAAGGTAATCCCCCAAAGCATGGAAAAAATTCTCCTCTCCAGTCCATTTAAATGAAACACTGTCAATAAATCTAAAAAAATATTTAAATCATTTACATAAAACAGTTAAAACAAATCCTCCTGTGCTGTCAGTGTAGTATTTGCATCGTTGGGACTATGTCGGCCCCACTTGAACCTGTTAAATATTTTTTTCATCAAAAATAAATTAAATTCTTAGTGTTTAGAGGTAGGGATAGTCATCACTAAATTAGCCAGAAAAGGTATCGACAGTAATTCATGCTTATGGTTGTACAGTTATAGGTAAGGACTTCAGAAATTTCATTAAAAAGAAGTTTGTGTATTCTTTATAGCTGAGAATAAATTTGGTGTAGTCCAGCTCATTGTTTGATAGATATATTGCTAGTATAAAGTTCTAATAGAACTTCAGTAATCACAGTGTGAGTGTTTAAAATATTTGTAAGACACATTGCTCCTGGTTTTGTATTATTAAAGCTCAGTTTAAAGTATACAGTGGTACTTCATTTGGAGGCTATTTGAAGTGGAAAAAACTGTTCTGTAACAAATGCTTATAACTGTTTCTTCTGATTAGTATTAGACATGATCCTGTGGGAACTCCATATGCAAGCCTTGTTTGATCAGTTTTATTTGAACTTTTGAAGTTTAACTTTAATGAACATCTGAGTAATACAAGGTTGTGTTGTCAACTAGTAACAACATAAGTAAAGAGCAAGACGGATTCTTGATTTTAAAGGCAAAATAAACCAAAGGTACCTTTGTCATATTGACATCTTAGTATGATAGAGTACCTTCCTATCAAGTTGTAGAGTGCATTCCTGCATTACTAACCAAAATACTTATCCACCTTTGTAGCTGTGTAATTTAGTAACATAACAAGCTTCATATTATCTATAAAATGAAAATAAAGTTTGTCATTGCTTAAGAGGATGAGTGTTTGTCTGGTAGAGGAGCTTAAGAGGATGAGTGTTTGTCTGGTAGAGGAGTGTTTACAGTCCTTGAGGTGATGTACCAAATTGCCAACTAGTAGTAAATAAAAATGTATGTAGAAAGGAAGAGCTAAGAAGCAGAGTACAGTTGCCTACAGAATAACTGAATAAGTTAAGGTTTTTAACTTGTGGCAACGCCCCTGCATCTAGCAAGCATACAGTAGGATAAAGAGGTAAAGCTGAAACTCTGTTGCTTTATATGATAAATCAAAATCATGAAATGTTTGTACACTTGAGAGGTGCATTAATAAAATGTTTAATTCATTTGATATTGGAAGGTTATCTGCATTAACCTTTAACAGCTGGCCCTATCACTAAGTAGTGTATGAAGCGTAGAACTTAATCTTTGGATAAAATAAGTTGCTGTTTGATGTTTCTTGTCTAGGAATACACATAGTTGTCTTGAATATGTTTGCAAAAATATCTTACTCAACTTTTATTTTATGTGAACAACACCTTTTATATAAAAATAATACCAAGATAAATGTTACCTCCTTTTTGTACTGTTTTTACCAATCTCATTATCGGCAACATTTTGTGTTTGGGGTTTAAGCATTATGTTGACAGCTATCTGATATTAGGTTGCTCCAACTGCAGGCACTGCTAGGACCAGAGCTGCTAGAGTTAGGACTGCTAAACACACAAAACGTCTTCAGACTGCAAACTCTACTCCCATTTTGTAATGCACTGCATCCCTCTGCCTTTAAGCCCCCCCCCCCCCATTCATTCTTCCTCCAAAGGTTTTTAGGCAGCATTTTCCGTATGGTTATATTTACTTCTCTTTCCATTCTAGTCTTGCACTATCTCTTGATTAAGCTATGCTTTATGAAAACCGCCTCATCTACTTTTATGAAGTGTTATGAAAATATTGTGTGTTTCTGTTATGTCTTTCATCTTGACTTAAATGTGTAGCCTTGTCTTTACATTCTCAGTACTTCTGAAATATTTTCTGAGTTGTTTAATTCTTTCCTGTTGCCCGTTTCCCACAAATTTGTTAATATCTGAAGTTCCAGTCCTTCATCCATATCACAGAAAGGATGCATTGATTATTCATCAGTCTTTGTGAAAATGTTTTTATCAAATCACGTAATCCTGTTTTGCCAAGTCCACCTCAGGCTGTCATCTTTGCTGGCATTGGTTCAAGCATTTTCTGGTCTTTAATTTTTAACTGGGTCCCTATCCTGTGTGGTACATCAGTTAGAGAGATCTTGTCAAACCTGTATGTTCACTCTGTCAGTTTCTTTTGCATGTTTCTATTTTGACATAATTATGAAATCTTGTCACTCCCGTTAATACTGTTCACATTTAAACTGCATATTTAATGTATTGCACACCTCTTTTGTTGCTTAACTAGTACACCTTTTTCCTCAAAACTCTAGGCTATCTGTTCTAAAGTGTTTCGCGGCCATCTTCCTCTTCACTAACATCCTGAAAGTTTTGTTTGATTTTAATAACTGTGTAACTGTTTTGCTATGGCTTAACAAACTGCACTCCTCCTCCTCTTGCCCGTTACTAAGCTGTCCATTGCTGCTGCATTTCTGTGTTTCTTTCAAATCTTACTATTTCTTTCATTACATTGTGCAGTCATAATTTTCTGTATAGTACTTAAAGCTTGAATGTTCTCTGAAATCTGAATGCGTCATCTACTTGTCTGATGTCGGAAAAGTGGATAACATGTTTATGTATTTTCCAAACCTGTTGTGATGTAGTCTTGCATTAGAGCAGACACTGCAGCCAACACAGAATAGTTCTGGAAAGCTCTTAACAGTTTTAAAAGATGTAATACAATTTGCTGTTCTACAAAAAGTGTGACAGTGACGTTTGTTACTGCTTTTAAAGCTGTTGGTCCATCAGAGTTAGTTTGCTTCTGGCTGCTGTCTGTCAGAGGATCAGAGATGGGTTTTACCTCTCATTGCTGTCTGTATGGCAGCGCTCTTCTTTAAAAACAAGAGAAAAAAAAATCACAATGCTACTCCCCCTGTAACTTTTAGCTAAAACAAAATACACAATGTATTGCAAGGAATTATGATGGGGTTTCTTTGATCATAACCCGGCAATTATGTGTTCTCAGAATAATAATTTACCTCTCGAGCTTCACTCTCAGGGCAAGTTTCTTGATATCTATTTCTTAAACATAACAAGTGAGGCTTGATGTACGTTCTGTCACATGTACTGCTTGGTCAAAGTGCTAATTGCGAAATATTTGGGTAATTTCACGCTTTGCAGTGTGCAAAGATGGACTTGGTATAAGATCGTGGACAGTGAACTTTAATTTTTTTTTCCCCCACTTTGTACTGTCTCTGAATTTTTATGTATACAAGTAGCAGGGAGTATTGAGGTACAGGGGGGCTAGACCCCTTTGCATTAAACACTTTTTTTTTTTTTGGCAGCTCATGCAGTTGAGGAAAAATGTTTGGTGATTTTGTTGTCAGTTACTGGAACTTTCAGGGATTCAAAGTACACACCAAGATAGTTATTGCTGGAAACTGGATCATAATCTTTTATATTCTGTGTTTTGGGTATATGAACCCTACTCTATAAAAAAGTTTTTTTTTTCCTTCTCTGCTTTGACGTACAGTTAGCACACTGCAAATGTTAAGGAGCTGTTAAAGGCATGAGTTACTGTAAATGGGAGGTAAACTTATTTATTTATTTTTTTATGTTGAGTATATTTCCCATATGTAATATATCCAGAATAACTTTCAGAAAAAATGAAATATTTCAGCACAGAAATCTGTATATAGGGACAAAGCACTCCACTTTCCCATGCATATGTGGCAGTTTAGACAGATTTGAGCATTCACCAGATGCTGTTTTGGACAGTCTACACCAGGTATATGACATTCAACAAATTTGAATCGGCTATAATTTTAAGATAGTTTGAATTTTTATTGAGGTGAGGTGGCTGTGGTTGTATTTGTTTTTTGTCTGAATTAAAAATTTACTTTGTAGTGCTGGAATTTGCATAGCGTGTTTAAAGTTTTGCAACAAAGTTTTAAATTGTTAATTATACAATGACGGGCCATTAATATTCAAAAACGAGCACACTGACTGGCCAGCCCAACCAGTTGTAAATCCCAGAATATACCAGTGGAAAAAGGTCCGGTCACCCGGACTTCTTTCCGTTCGTATACTCTATAATTTTTATTTATTTATTTTTAACAAAAATTTTAAAAAAAATCTATAGTATGGACTCCAGACATATCAGCGAGGCAGCATGGAGGAAATACAAAGAAAATCAGGTCCGTTATTTAAAACTAAAGACATGTACCTGATTTCCTTTGCATTTCCTCCATTCTGTCTCTTTCCTACCCCCTAAAGTAGCTGAAAGTTCTTTTTTCATTAAAAAAAAAAAAAAAGAAAAACAGAACAATGAAGACTTTCTTTTCTCCGTTGCTTTCTTTTCAAAACATTGATGTACTGGGTATGCAAGTCCTATACGCATGTGCAGTACATCGAAACCAGGCAGCAGGATATCACCAGTCAAGGAAGAATAGTACGGCACCGTCACACAAAGACATTATTTAAGAAAAATAAGGGTTTTTTTTTTTCTTAAGTAATGTCATTGTATAATAGCAGTAACCGACTCCGTGGTTGTGGTATATTGAAATTTACCCACGGTTGGCTTTATTTAATCACTCGGGCTTCACCCTCGTGATTAAACCACTCCAACTGTGGGTAAATCTTCAGTATACCACACCACATCGTCAGTTATTGCTTAATTAACGGGATAATTACTTAATTTTTTTAAATATATTTTAGCCTGAGATGGCTTGTTGGAATATTTCAGGTGAGAACAGGCTGAAGATGTCAGTTTTTCTGTTGGCTTTTTTTTTGTATTTTATGAGTGGGTATAATTTCTGGTAATGATTTTTCTTAAAAAATAAGCTTACAGCCTGTTACATCACAGCTGTTGCTTTTTTATGCCCTCTTCTGACCTTTTTGCAGCTGATAAACCCTGCCCACCTGTCCAACTTTTTTTCCCCCTACAGTAACCAAAAACTGAGGGTACCAGGCATAGGAGTAGGAGTGAGTCTGGGGTTTGAGCTTTCATTTTATAAGGAGTTAGGAAATTTTTGTGTCTTGCCTCTAACCCCCTTCTTTTTTTTTTTTGCTCAACTGTAGTGTGGTGTTTATTTTCCGCCCTTGTGCTGACATACACACTTCCAAAAACACTTAACTGTGTTGAGCCAGAGTGGTGCAGACACTTGCTGTGCGTTCTTGCCTAGTGTGTAAACTTATTTATTTTTATTTTATTTTACATTTGTTGACCGGGCTAGTCTGGCTGGATACATGTCCATTTTCAGCAGAGGCCCAAGGAGAAAAGCTCCACTAAATACTAAGTACATTACAAATAATCATTACTGTTAAGAAATAGCAAAAATTGGAAGTCATAACAACACACAGAATGAAAGATAATTTCAAAGAGAAACAAGTTTACAATAAGCAGTTCATTACATATTAGCAATTATACATAAAATGTACATAGTTAGATTAGAACAGTAAAAGGAAGAGAAATCAGACAGGTAGTGATGAGAAGAGTGAAGGAGAAATAGAGTATGAGAAAAAGGTTAGTCAGGTGTACTGCAGGAACAAAGCCAATGATTGAGGTAGTACAGTTTAATTTTCTGTTTGAATTGTGGTAGGGATGTAGTCAAAGTTATGTCACTAGGTAAGAGATTCCAGCTTCTACCTATAGTGTTAGTGAATAGAGAACCACCTGCTGTGTTGTTTACCTTTATTGATTTTGCCATGAGTTTACTAGAGGAGCGAAGTGAGTTAAGATTGTTGTAAGGGATTAGAAGTTGAGAGAGTATTGGGGTGTTGTCAGGTAGGTGTAATATGTTGTGGGCTATAGTGAGTTGAAACCTAACCCATACATTTTTCTTCTGCAGTTGGGCATGTACCAGTCCCTCCTCCTGAGATAATCCAGATACCCACTGGCTGCTTTATTCCCACCCTCCCTTGCTTGCTTTTGCAGTACATTGTCTGCTTATCAAACACAGGTGATAGGGACTGGAGTTGAGAGTTTTATTCTGTATGCCATGGAGTTGTTTTACGTATGCTTAGATTAGGATCATAGGATCTATTAGGAGGATCATTGCATCTGCAGAGCAGAATAGTCTACAGACTGTTAAAGACTTGCCAGCACCCACTCTCATAGGGCACCATCTGCTTCTAGAAGGTAACACAAGAGAGAAGCCCAGGGAGAATGTGTGGCTAACTGTCTAGTTAAATCAACTGTGTTTTAACATGTCTCATTTCGTTACTGTATACAGTGATATTGCTACAGGCTTTAAGGTAGTGTTGGGTTTCCTTTTTATCGGATTGCTTGAAATGTTTTATTTCCTGTAATTCATTATTGAATGTGGATTTATTTTCATGAAATGAAAGATAAATTAAAGGAATAACTGGGTCGTGGACTGACAGAGCAGAGCATATTTTCATATTCTTTAGTTTGTGACATTAGCATACTAATTAAAAAAAAAAAAAAGCATTATCATCACTCCTCCTTTGAAGTTTCAAGTGTTTCACTGGTCTTTTTCCCCTAGTTTTTTTCTTTAGAGTACTCAATTCTTTCTTGTAATATGTAGCTGCCTTTCTTGAACTTAATTTTTAAATATTTAATTTCCACAAGCCCCTTTCTGCTGACATCTGAGTCCTTAGCTTTTGCTGGAAGAAAAATTGTAGCTTTTTTAGGTTCTGGAATGAGGGACTTTTTTTTTTTTTAATACAGTATCTGTATCTGTTACCCTCTTCTTGCAAGCATGTGCAGTGAGTATAATGCTAATCATTATGGTCACTGTAGATGTGTTTCTGTGGATTTTTGTGCTGTTCTTCGTATTCAAGACGCATGGACAGTTGTGGGGCTTGCCATCTGTCTTCACCAGTATGTACTTCCTAAGCACTGTGCTGTCATGTTTGCTTTTTTTGTTGTTTTTTAAAGTATGACCTTTTTAAAAAGTGTCATGGAGATGTATACAGTAATAGAAAAGATAAAAAGAAGTTATATTCTTACCATAATGTTCCATATGTGTTGTCTATCTCGTCCTTATTCTCACTTGTGGGTCAGATCCGATGTAGCGGATCTGTCTTGGCCAATATTCCAGCTCGAGGCTTTCAGCAAAGCTTGTGAGCTGTATTTCTACCCATAATCCCCCCCGATTACCTCAGATCTTGTTTGCCCACCTAAAGGAGCATAAAGAAGAGTTACATAGTAAGTATTTGTAAGTGTATTGAAGTATATGTGTGTATGTATTTTCTCCTCTGAAATGGATAGGAGTCTAGGCAGGGGGAGTAGGGAGGGTTGTGAGAATTAAGGACGAGATGGACAACATACATGGAACGTTATGGTAAGATCATAACATATTTATCTGATGTCAGTCTTACCTTTATTCTCACTTGTGGGACCACGTCCCTAGCAACAGAACTCTTGGATGGCTCAAGGGAGAATATTCCTCAGGACCATAAAACCAAACTAAAAGCTGCTGTACTCCTGGAGGCCAAATCTACTTTGTAATGAGTGATGAAAGTATGAGGGTTGGCCCTAGTAGCTGCTACCCATATATTATCCAGAGGTAGTCTAGCATAGAAAACTGCAGAGGTCGTAACAGATTTAATAAAGTGGGCTTTAGTACCATTTCGAAGGGTCTTGTTATTAGACTTGTAAATATAAGATATACGAGATGTTAACCATTTGGATAATGTGACCTTAGAAACTGGGTAGCTTTCTTTGTATCTGAGAATGAAACAAAAAGTTGTCCTGACTTCCTGATTTCTAAAGTCCTGTGTGTAAATAAAAATGCAATTGTGTGTGAACATCAAGTAAGTGCAAAGAAGATTCTCCTTTATTTTGAAAGTTGGGGAAGAAAACTGGAAGGTCAGTAGACTGGTTTGGGGTATTTTCCGTAACCACCTTTGGTAGGAAAGATGGATTGGTGCGCAAAGGCACCGTGCCTTTGTGAAAGGTTATATGTGGGGGGTTTATGGATAAAGCTTGTAATTCAGGTACCCTTCTAGCAGAAGTAATTGCCACCAAGAACAGGGTTTTCCATGAGAGATACTTCATATTGCATGTGGCGGAAGGTTCAAATGGAAGGTGTGTAATGTTAGTTAAAATGAAATTTAGATCCCAAGGAGGTATTGGGTGTTTAAGAGGAGGCCTCAACATGATGGTGCCTTTCAAGAAGGCTTTGCAAAGTCTATGAGCAATGATTGGGTGGTCATTATCTTCTATGAAAATTAGAGATTGCAGCTAGTTGAACTTTCACTGAAGCTGCTGCTGCTCCATGATTGAAGATATCTGCCAAAAAATGAAGAATAATATGAACTGGTGCTTTAAAAGGTTCTATGTTTTTACTGTTGGCCCATATTACAAATTTCTTCCACTTGCTTCTATAAAGTTTTCGAGTGGATGATTTATGAGAGAGAATTTAAATGCTTGATTAGAGAGGACAGGGACAGAAACCTGGCAATTAAGGGAACTGAAGCAGCCAAGCTGTTAATCTCAGACTATGTTGGGATGAACCATACCCGACGGGTGTGTCAGAAGGTCTAGAACTGGGTCCAGAGTCCAGGGTTCCTCACGGAGATGAGGCTGAAAAAGGGAAACCACATTTGATGAGGCCAGTAGTGGGCAATTAGGATAATGGTGGTCTCCAACAAACTTGCTTTCTGTAGAAACTTTGGGATTAGAGGAATAGGTGGAAATGCATTACGAAGTCTCATAGACCAATCATGAACAAGTGCATCCCTTGATGACTCCCCCATTTGGGGGGGATTAGAGCAAAGTAGTTGCTGCATTTGGCATCGTCTGGTGATGCAAAGAGGTTACAGCAAGGCCGGCCCCATTTGCGGAAGATCACATCCACTATGTTCTGACTGAGGGACCACTCGTCTGGCCATAAGATGGCTCTGCTTAATTTGTCCGCAATTACGTTGAATCTCCCTGGGATGTGCTTTGCTATTGGAAAGCGGTTGGAAGCTATCGCCCAATGCCAGACCCTGAGAGCTTCTTGACAAAGTGAGGAAGACTTGGTTCCCCCTTGTTTGTTGATGTACCATACTACCGACATGTCTGTCTGAATTGCAGTTGTACCTGTGGGAAGAGAGTCCTGAAATGCTTGCAACGCTAAAAGCACCACTCTCATGTCTAGGACTTTTATATGCAGGTGAGCCTCATGGTCTTGCCAGATGCCTTGAACTGTCTTCCCTAGAAACCCCCCTCCCCCCCCCCAATCTGGGAAGCATCCATGGTCACCATGGCGAGAGGTTGTGGGAGAATAAAGTAGTGGCCCTGTAGAACTGATTGTGAGTGGAGCCACCATTGTAGATCTTTCTTGCAGGCCTCGGTTATTGTCATCTTGTGGGACATGGGAAGTTCCAAGATCGACCACTGAGCAAACAGCATCCATTGGAGTGCTCTCATATGGAGACGAGCTAGAGGAACTAGAATGATAGAAGCAGCCATTTTCCCTAGCACTTGTAGAGCCAATTTCGCAGTGGCTTTGGACTTTTTTATGAGTGTCCTGACGAGATGATGGAGATTGTGCACTCTGTCTTGAGAGAGTCTTGCTATCTGAATGGTAGTATCTATTTCTGCTCCTATAAATCTTAAGGATTGTGATGAGTGTAGCACGGATTTTTCGTAATTTACGGTAATGCCCAGAGAGGAGCAGAGTTGAAGAACATGATCTCTCGACTGGATGCTTGGTCGGGGTGGACACAAGCCAGTCCAGTTATGGGAATGCACAGATTCCCTTACATCTCAGGTGAGCCCCCACAACTGCCATACAACATACTGAGGGCATTAGTGAAATCAAAGGGCAGAACTTGGAACTAGAAGTGACTCACTCCCAGCCAGAAGCATAAGAACCTCCTGGACCGTTTGTCCAGTCTGATATGGTAGTATGCGTCTTTGTGGTCTGTAGAGCACATCCAGTTGTATTTTCCCAGGAAGGGAAGTATCGACTGCAGTGTTATCATCTGGAACCTTGTCTTCTTTACTGATTGGTATAGGTTGCTGAGATTCAGAATGGTTCTTCAGTCACCTGTTTTCTTTGGAACTAAAAAGAATCTTGAGTAGGTTCCGGATCCTTCCTGGTCTGCAGGGACGTCTTGGATGATTCTTTTGTTTAGCAACTTCTGAATTTTTATAGTTGCTTGTTCCTTTTGACTGGGTGGGACATCTGGAAAAACTTTGTGTTTTGGGGATAGGAAGGGAGAAAGAGATGATATATCCTCTGGATATTATATGCTGCACCTATTTGTCATTTTATCTTTTGCAAGGTTTCTTGAAAGTGATGTCTCGCGTTGTTGTTCCCCTCCCTGCCCCTGGGGAACTTTCACCTTGTATGTCCTGATAAGACCTCTGTGATTTTCTGAACCACATTTTCCCACTACCTTTTTGGCCCTTGGGAAAGGGTTTGGTAGGGGTGGGGAAACATACTCCCAACGGCAGACAAGGTCCTACCTTCTTGTTCACACCTGGTGAGAGTTTCTTTCACTTTTGTCTCAGAGGGATAAGCCATTAAAGGGGGTGTTTAATGAAGGAAGCCACGAAATTGCAAAGGCGCATCCAAGCCTATCTCCGGAGAGAGATACCTGAGCTAGGCTCATCTGCTATGTAAGAAATTAGCCTCATGGAAGAGTTGACTACTGAGTTTAATATAGTGAGTTCACTTTTGACTTTCTCTGCAGCTGCATCGGCTACAGCTCCTTGAAGGGAGTCTGATAATTTTTTTAATCCCGTCCCTCTGAAGTTTTGTAAAGTGAGTTAAGTAATCCAGGGGACCATAAGGCAAAGGTTGCTAATGCGAAGACATACTTCCCATATCTATCCATAGTCCTGGAGTCTTTATTAGGAGGATGGATAGTGGTACTCGTTTCAGAGCGTTCCTTTCTGGTGGCTGCCGCCATGACCATGGCATCAACTTCTAAACCTTTTGTAAGGAAACTTTTGTCTTTGGGGGCAGTGATGTATTTATTTGGCCTCCTAGGAGTAGGATCTGTGGTATCTGGGGTCTCCCAAGCCTTTCGAGAGACAAGGTCGATAAACTCATCACAAGGTGGAGTAACCCAAGAAGTTGAATGGTGAGATGTAAAGGCCTTCAGGAATACTGGCTCCTCAGCAGAAGAGGGGGGGGGGACTGCCATTCACCTCTCTGTTTCAATAGTCCTAGGATGTCTCCAAAGAAGACCTCTTCAGGTGGTGATTGTAGGGACCCTTCTGAGTTTAGATGTTTCCTCTTACATGTCCTATTCCGAGGGACCTCTTCAGTGGGATACTCTGGAGAGGTTTCAGAAGAGGGGGCAGTAGCCTGAGGTATGTCTTGAGTTCTAGCGTCTCTGTGGACCTATGGAGAGGGTGAGTGAAAAGACAAAGGCACCTAATCTAAAGAGGGAAGAAGAACTGATGAAGATAGAGTCTCAGACAGTGAAGAAGTCAAGGCCCTCCTCATTACCTCAAAGGCAGACCCTCCCTGCTCCGAAGAGGTCCATGGATCCAAGAAACAAGTTGTTGGTGCCGAAGGTCTCTCCAGGGCATAAGAGGCAGCTCTGAAGCAGAGCTAGGAGCCAAACTCACCCATGCCGAGGTCCCTGGGGACAAAAGCGGCTCCGAAGAAGCCCAAAAAGTCTCCACGAACCAGACAGGGTTCTAGAGGTCCCTCCTGCTCCATGCTCTTAGAGGTCTCCTGTTCCGAAGGCAGGAAAATGCTTGGGACAGATGTCAGAACCAGGGAGCCGACACCGACACAACCTGGATGTCAGAATCTTCCAGCTCCAAAGCAGGAGGATGGATCAGAGGAGGAACTACGGCAAGAGAAAGGGTTTTGCACAAACTGATTCCTTTGGGCTCGGATCCACAAGAATTCTGGCCAAGACAGGTGTCTTTAAAAGTCTCTCCATGTCTTCATCTGACATACTCCTGGTGGACCTAGTGGGTAGGGAAGGCAATCTTGAAGGGGCCAGAATCAGAGAAGGGAGCCTAGAAGAAGTCTTTTCCACTGAAGGAGATCATGGAGTTTCCTGCTCCAAGGAAATACTGGAGCCAGGAGTGGATGTCTGTCCCAGTGGAGCTTTCCAGTCTGTCAATTTCAGAGCTTTCTGCTTCAGCTCCAACGAGAATCTCTGCTCCGATGAAGGTCTGTCTGGTGGTTTGTCTGACTTTTCTGCAGATATAGCCTCAGAGAAAGGTGTTTTCAAAAGGCCTTTCAATATGCATTTATTCTTGCGTTCCCTCAAAGCCCGGTGGCTAAAATTATGGCAGATGGAATAAGACTCTTGTGCGAATCGCGAAGGGGCATTTTGTTACTGCACTTCTCGCACTTTTTAAAGGCTTGCTTTCTTTTTGAGACATTATCAAAGAAATAAGGAAGACAGAAAGGTACACAGTTATTCAAGACAATTTAAGTCCTTTAACTTAAAATTGACTTAAGGTACTCTCTCACATGAATAAAGTTTAAAGGTTTTAAATTTTTTTTTTAGTACAAGGAGAGGAACGTCCTCTAACTTAAACAGACGTATGGCGACAAGGAAGTGCTAAAGGGATATGCATGTATAAAGAGAAATATATATGAGAAATATATATGAGAATGTAAGAATTATATAAAAAATAGCTATCAAAACAATTTGTACTTAGCCCAGAGTTATGATTGACTGAACTCTTCACTGTGCGCAAATGAGAGCTGAGGTAATCAGGGGGAGGGATTATGGGTAAAAATGTACCCCACGAGCTTTGCTGAAGGCCTCGAGCTGGAATATTGGCCGAGACGGATCTGACTCACAAGTGAGAATAAATGCGAGATTGACAACATCACATCAAATGTTAGGATAGTTAATTATTTCCATGCAGTATACAGTTTAATAATTTGTATTTAAGAGTCTATATGATGCTATAGAATGGACTAAACATAGAGTGCTATTTAGTCGATCAGATACTGTCGAAATGGCAAAATAGCGAAGTCACGGAACATCAAATTTTTTCCCATGGAAAAATTTGGTGGGCCGCCTTCAGGACTTTGCCATTTCTTCCAGTATGGTGCGATCTCAGAGTTGGTATATTTAAGTAGGGGGGTGTGTGGGGGCAAAGGCCCCCATTTTTTTCTCGGAGCAGCAAATTTTTTCCCTGGGAAAAATTTGCTGTTCCATTTGTTCGATATTTTGTTGTTTCAGTATTATCGGTATGGTAAAATAGTGTTCGCTATTTACATCGTACGATAATATGATATAGACGCTTATTTAACTATCCTTTTTTCTTTCCGTTTGCCTAAAGCCTTATTTATCAGTATGTGTAGGAAGGTCGTCTCTAACCTGCAGCCCATACTTCTGCTTAGCTCTTCCCATTGTTTTTACCTTTCCCTCTCTAGTTGTTCGTGCCTAAAACCTTGATTCCTTTGCTAATTTTCTACAGTAGGTTCCAGCCTCCTCACGCCCATACATGTACTTACAGTCATCGCTATTGGTAAAATTGTCTTTCTTGTCTTGGCTTAGTTGCAAGAATTATTTTACTGTTTTATGGATATAATATTCTGTGTGGTTGTGGGCATTATCCTTCAGGACCTGCATAAAAAATCATGCTCTCTCCTTACTTCTCAATTCCCCCACCCATTTCATCACCCCCCCCTTTTCCATGTTGATGTATAACCTTATGAACCTTAATTGCATAACTCTGAAATAGCTCTTCAAATTGGGTAATCCTTGTTCTAGGGGGAGAAGCAACTTATCCCACTTAACTCTTGCCAGTTTCCCCTCCACAATAAATTTATGTAACTTTCTATTAATTATGATTATCATCTTCTTTTCTAGTTGATAAAATATGCCTGACCTGTATGTAAATCTTAAGGCACTAGAAACATTTTCACTGCTTGTATCTTGCTTTTCATATCCATGAAGATATTAATACAAACAGCTGTGAAGTTTATCTTTTTATTTAGTCTCTTACTGCAGGTCCTTGGCTGCTACAATAGAATCCTGTTTAATCCATTAACCTAAATATTCAATTTTGTGTCCCTATAAATGTTTTTTTCATCCACTTCTTGCAGAGCCACACTATACATGTCTATCATCAGAGTTAATAGGGTTGATGCTTTATAGTCTTTCTATTTGTTCATGTATTTTACAATGTTGCTGGTTTTGTTTTGATCCTGTCCATCTCCGAACAGTATTTTCTTGTCCAGGTTCAAGGTATTCCTGATTTTCCTTTGAAAAAATGGAAAAGGTTTCACTGACAAAGTCCCTGTATTGGCTTTGCTTCTGTCAGAAAAATGAGAGGCAGAGTCCCCTTCAACTTGCTGGCTCACTCTTTGTTGGCTAAATGTTTTTATTTTCTCTTAGCCTGTTCTACGTCCAATAACGTCTTTGATCCTCCAGGAAAATTATTTTGAAGAAAGCTAGAAACAGCAACTTGAATCTCACACCTGCCACTCAATATCCCCTGATTGTTAGGAAAAGCTTGCTTCTCTTCTGCCTGATGTACAGCAGATAAGTCTGTTGTCCCCAAATTTTAATATTTTTCCCTTTTTCCACAATTTTATCAGGAGCAACTCTTTCTGCTGTTATAATTCCTTCTTTACCAGTACAGGTCTTGGCTGCTTTCTGATGATAAGATTTGGAGCATACACACCATGTACCATCTCAGTTAAAGGAGAACCGCACTTGCAGACTGAAAAAATATATATATGTTTATTTCATCATGTATTGCTGTTTCCTACATTTTAACACCACTTTTGGACTCTATATACTTTTTTTATATTTTTAATTTTTTAAATGTAGTAACAGGCAGGTGGCACATCATAATATGGAAACAGTAAAGGTGTGTGCAGTAACATGCAGGTGACACAATCAAACACAGAAAGACTGAAGATGTGCACATTAAGGTACAGCTGACCCACTGTAATGCAAAGAGTGAATCTACAGTAACATGCACCTGACACAATGTAACAGTGAAGATGTGTACAGTGTCATGCACCTTATACAATGTAACACAGAAAGAGTGAAGATGTGTACAATAACATGCAGTCTGATACTTTGTAACACAGAAACAGTGAAGATATTTATAGTAACATGCAGTTGATACATTGTAACTCAGAAACAGTGAAAATGTGTACAGTTACATGCAGTTGATACACTGTAACACAGAAACAGTGAAGATGGGTATAGTAACATGCACTTGACACAATGCAATATAGAAACAGTGAAGATGTGTACAGTGACATGCAGTTGATACACTGTAACACAAGACAGTGAAGATGTATAGAGTAACATGCACCTGACACAATGTAACACAGAAAAAGTGACGATGTGTACAGTGTTATGCACCTTTACAATGTAACACTGAAAGAGTAAAGATGTGTACAATAACATGCAGTTGATATATTGTAACACAGAAACAGTGATGATGTCTAGAATAACATTGACCTGATGCACCATACCACAGAAAGTGTGAAGATGAACATTGTAACATGCAGCTGGTACTGTAATGCAGAAGTAGTAAAGATAGATAATGTAATGTGCAGCTGATACACTATATACACAGATTAGCACTATAATTTAAAAATAAGTTATTTTACATGCATAATGCATTACAATCAACAGAAGCTGCGGTGCTGCAGCGGTAGCGTTGTTGCCCCACAGCAAGAGGTTCTCCCGTTCGATTCTCAGCTGGAGCGCCTTCTGTGTGGAGTGTACATGTCCTCCCCGCGGTCGAGTGGCATTCGAAAGACGTGTGAATAAGCATGCCTTCGTTGAAGGTTGGGCGTCGGGCTGGCACCTCGGCACCATAAAAATCGACTGCCGACCATTAGCGGACCGGAGTTCCACTGTGGCGACCCCTAACCGGGAAAAGCCGAAAGAAAAACAACAAATGTAATTCTGGAGTCTGCCCGCACTGGGTCCGGCATTCTGATTTTTTTTTTTATTTTTTGTCTACCTCTTGGTATTCCACAGTGTAGTATTTGGCTATAAAATATCACATCATAGCCCATAGGCTGCTGTCAGTCCATTGACTTTACATGTGTTTGCACATGTACCCTGCTTTATTTTAGTCAGTCAGGTTTAATTACCATTTCTTGCTTTTCATTGACTACTTAAAAGACAAACAGGGATAATCACACAGAACACTTTTGTCAGTGTCTGTTGCATCTTTTTTTTTTTTTACTAAAGTTGCCAATATTTATTCTTTTGTTATGCTCAAGTTGTCCTTAAACTCTTCTCCTCTCCCCCTAAACATCTCCCCTTCATATCTGTTCAAGTGGCAGAGGTAATTTGAGCTGTTTGCTGCTGTGATTGATAGCTCAGAGCAGGAGACAGTTTATGTACTGCTGCCTTGTACTATCTACCAACTTACAGTGGGACACTTATTTTTGCTGCACCGTGGCCTCTCTCTGTACTCAAAATTTAACACTCATTATCTAAAAATTGATGACACATTGTTTGGCAAACCTTCCAACTTCTTTTTTCGAGGATTCCTGAAAAAGCAAAATTCTTAAATTGTCACAAAGGCTGTAAACAATAAAACATTTTGTTTTATATTGCACTGTGATGCACGTAACATAAGACATTTTGAATCAACAAAAGTAATGCAAGTGTAAACTATCACATTGTTGACTTAACAGTAATCACCATTGTTTACCTGAGAAGATATGAGGGACAGATCAAATGTAAGATTAAAAAAAAAATCATGTGCATTCTGCAAAATCTGGGACATTTGAGATGTATGGTCCTGGGCCCACATACCTGTTATTGTACTATTGTCTGTGTTTGCTCCCTGTAATTTGTCTCCTGCAACTGGAGGACTTATCCATGTTGTCTCCAGTAAAAAGTCTTTAAGCTTTTCCTGGTTAGGGGTCGCCACAGCAGCACTCCGGTCCGCTAATGATTGGCAGTGGATTTTACGGTGCCGAGTTGCCAGCTCGACGTCCAACCTTCAAAGAAGGCACACCCATTCACGTACGCACGCACCTACCTGCATGTCTTTTAAATGTCATATGACCTTGGGGAGGATATGTAGACTCCACACAGAAGGCGTTCCAGCCGAGAATTGAATGGTGAGGCGACAGTACTAACCGCTGCACCACCGCAGACAATGTAATTTTCTTAAACCAGTAAATCATTGGTAATGTATCTTCTCCAATGTAGTTTTCACACATTGTAACTCAGTATGCAGCCCTCCTCTGCTGTTTTGCTTCTGATTCCAGTCACTTCAGTTTTTCATTCCTCTTTATAAATCCATCCCACATATTACTTTTTATTGTGTTTATGTAAATATAGTTATTTCCTTCCCTTTTTAATTCCAAGATACCAGCATTTGTGTTTCTTAAAGCTCCAATGTCACTTATTACAATGAAAGTAGTAAAGATATTCAGGGTCATATCCCTGTAGCTGAAGCATAATGTAAAAAAATGTCAGAAAAGGTTAAAGTAATAATTTGGATTGTGGGGGGGGGGCTGTGATGAGGAACCAAGGGTGGATGCACTTTGGGGTGGGTATGGGAGCGGAGCAGTGAGAAGCATGGGGTTAGGTGTCATGGAACCCTTTGCCTAAGGCACCATTTCACATTCACCTGTCTTTTTTTTTTTTTTTTTTTAAGGAAAGATCTTTGTGCTGCTGTGCTGGTTATGATGCCTCTTTTTTAATAAGAACATGTTATTAAAGGATGTTCTTCATGTTTCACTGTTGCAGTCGTTACATTTGGGTTATCTGCTTACAGTAGCCCTCAGTCGGCCTGATTAACAAAGTCTTAGGTCTGGTCAGTTGCTGTCCCTTCTTCCATGACATCAGGTTGTTAAGGGTATAAAACATGCAGCCAACACCATTACATTAGTCTTTCTTGCCGTGCGGTGCCCAAAGCAGAAGCAGTTCACAAGTGCCGGTCGACCGACTCCTGAAATTTTCATTTTCAAGTTTCAGAACCGAAGTCTTCAACTAAAGCTAAGTACTCCATTGGGGAAACTTTTTCTTGCTCCTTACCGATGTCAGTAAAAGTTAATAATTGCATTTCTTGTGGAAAGCAAATACCTGTATTCCTTGCCTAGGCCCTGACCACGGCGTACCTTGCTGTCGGTTTTGTGCTTTATTTAATCAGTGCATTATCCATCCTCGGTATATTTTTGTCTCTAAATATTTCTGTTCTCTGTTTAATTAATTATCCAGAAATGTCGTCGGTTAGCTATCCGACTACCGGGATTTTGAAAAAACGCAATGCTAAAACAGAGACAGGCCGCTGAGGTCCAAAACTGCCAACGATGCTTCTCCTAAGCCAGTCGCCAGTTCGCCGGTACTCAGTGAGGCGCTTTCGCAGCCCCTGATGCATGCTACTTCTGATTCACAAGCCTCTACTGAGACCCATTCGGAGTCCGGTATGCCGCGAGATGCTTCAACTATGGAACCCGCAGATGTCTCTACCTTGGATGGGTCCGGAGCCGCTGTGCAGGCACCAGCTTCTGAGGGTGTATTCAGGCCTACAGACTTGCATATTAAACCGACGCCTCTTTCTTCATTTAGGCCTAAATCTCGAACCATGCCTAAAAAAAAACGATGCCCAGGCTGCATGCCCAGCCCTCTATGCCTAAAAAACAAATGATAAGAATGGCTGAAGATCTTATAACTCTAATCAGGGGAAGCCAACCTCCCCCTTCTAAGAGACCTAGGACTGAAGTTGTTTCTGAATCTTCTGACCAGGATTTTGATTTTTCTGATTCTTCTGATGATCTGGATTTGCCCTTATCTACTTATGAGGATTCTGATGCAGAGGACTCTATTCCCTCTGTTTTTCTTTTTTTGAATAACTAGATTAC